>NW_026123731.1:0-103484 GCF_025177605.1 Cucumis melo | reverse complement strand
GGTTTCTGACACCGGACGAGCGTTCGCACTCGTTGGAAGCTTCGGCCATCTTTTGGACCGTTTTGGGTCGCACCACAGTTCTCCCTCCAACGAGCTCGCTTCCCGACCTATACCTCCGGAAAGACGGTGGTTCAGGGGAGCATGCCAGGAGTGTGGGGTTGAAGTCCTCGGAGCACGAGACCCGAAGATCGAAAGACTTATGACCAATACGGAGCAAAGGGAAGAAAACCGTCGGGGGACCGCTTTTTACCCAAGGACGAGAAAACTGAGTCCGGGGCATTCCCGCTCGCGTTTTCTTGGACGAGCACCGGAAGTCCTCGAGCTCAGCCCGTTTCCTTCGCTGCAAGTGCATTTCCAGTGGTTTCTGACACCGGACGAGCGTTTCGCCACTCGTTGGAAGCTTCGGCCATCTTTTGGACCGTTTTGGGTCGCACCACAGTTCTCCCTCCAACGAGCTCGCTTCCCGACCTATACCTCCGGAAAACGTGTCAGGGAGCATGCCAGGAGTGTGGGTTGAAGTCCTCGGAGCACGAGACCCGAAGATCGAAAGACTTATGACCAATACGGAGCAAAGGGAAGAAACCGTCGGGGGACCGCTTTTTACCCCCAGGACGAGAAAACTGAGTCCGGGGCATTTCCCGCTCGCGTTTTCTTGGGACGAGCACCGGAAGTCCTCGAGCTCAGCCCGTTTCCTTCGCTGCAAGTGCATTTCCAGTGGTTTCTGACACCGGACGAGCGTTCGCCACTCGTTGGAAGCTTCGGCCATCTTTTGGACCGTTTTGGGTCGCACCACAGTTCTCCCTCCAACGAGCTCGCTTCCCGACCTATACCTCCGGGAAAACGTGTCAGGGAGCATGCCAGGAGTGTGGGTTTGAAGTCCTCGGAGCACGAGGACCCGAAGATCGAAAGACTTATGACCAATACGGAGCAAAGGGAAGAAACCGTCGGGGGACCGCTTTTTACCCCAGGACGAGAAAACTGAGTCCGGGGCATTCCCGCTCGCGTTTTCTTGGGACGAGCACCGGAAGTCCTCGAGCTCAGCCCGTTTTCCTTCGCTGCAAGTGCATTTCCAGTGGTTTTCTGACACCGGACGAGCGTTCGCCACTCGTTGGAAGCTTCGGCCATCTTTTGGACCGTTTTGGGTCGCACCACAGTTCTCCCTCCAACGAGCTCGCTTCCCGACCTATACCTCCGGAAAACGTGTCAGGGAGCATGCCAGGAGTGTGGGTTGAAGTGCTCGGAGCACGAGACCCGAAGATCGAAAGACTTATGACCAATACGGAGCAAAGGGAAGAAACCGTCGGGGGACCGCTTTTTACCCCAGGACGAGAAAACTGAGTCCGGGGCATTCCCGCTCGCGTTTTCTTGGGACGAGCACCGGAAGTCCTCGAGCTCAGCCCGTTTCCTTCGCTGCAAGTGCATTTCCAGTGGTTTCTGACACCGGACGAGCGTTCGCCACTCGTTGGAAGCTTCGGCCATCTTTTGGACCGTTTTGGGTCGCACCACAGTTCTCCCTCCAACGAGCTCGCTTCCCGACCTATACCTCCGGAAAACGTGTCAGGGAGCATGCCAGGAGTGTGGGGTTGAAGTCCTCGGAGCACGAGACCCGAAGATCGAAAGACTTATGACCAATACGGAGCAAAGGGAAGAAACCGTCGGGGGGACCGCTTTTTACCCAAGGACGAGAAAACTGAGTCCGGGGCATTCCCGCTCGCGTTTTCTTGGGACGAGCACCGGAAGTCCTCGAGCTCAGCCCGTTTCCTTCGCTACAAGTGCATTTCCAGTGGTTTCTGACACCGGACGAGCGTTCGCCACTCGTTGGAAGCTTCGGCCATCTTTTGGACCGTTTTGGGTCGCACCACAGTTCTCCCTCCAACGAGCTCGCTTCCCGACCTATACCTCTGGAAAACGTGTCAGGGAGCATGCCAGGAGTGTGGGTTGAAGTCCTCGGAGCACGAGACCCGAAGATCGAAAGACTTATGACCAATACGGAGCAAAGGGAAGAAACCGTCGGGGGACCGCTTTTTTACCCCAGGACGAGAAAAACTGAGTCCGGGGCATTCCCGCTCGCGTTTTCTTGGGACGAGCACCGGAAGTCCTCGAGCTCAGCCCGTTTCCTTCGCTGCAAGTGCATTTCCAGTGGTTTCTGACACCGGACGAGCGTTCGCCACTCGTTGGAAGCTTCGGCCATCTTTTGGACCGTTTTGGGGTCGCACCACAGTTCTCCCTCCAACGAGCTCGCTTCCCGACCTATACCTCCGGAAAACGTGCCAGGGAGCATGCCAGGAGTGTGGGTTGAAGTCCTCGGAGCACGAGACCCGAAGATCGAAAGACTTATGACCAATACGGAGCAAAGGGAAGAAACCGTCGGGGGACCGCTTTTTACCCCAGGACGAGAAAACTGAGTCCGGGGCATTCCCGCTCGCGTTTTCTTGGGACGAGCACCGGAAGTCCTCGAGCTCAGCCCGTTTCCTTCGCTGCAAGTGCATTTCCAGTGGTTTCTGACACCGGACGAGCGTTCGCCACTCGTTGGAAGCTTCGGCCATCTTTTGGACCGTTTTGGGTCGCACCACAGTTCTCCCTCCAACGAGCTCGCTTCCCGACCTATACCTCCGGAAAACGTGTCAGGGAGCATGCCAGGAGTGTGGGTTGAAGTCCTCGGAGCACGAGACCCGAAGATCGAAAGACTTATGACCAATACGGAGCAAAGGGAAGAAACCGTCGGGGGACCGCTTTTTACCCCAGGACGAGAAAACTGAGTCCGGGGCATTCCCGCTCGCGTTTTCTTGGGACGAGCACCGGAAGTCCTCGAGCTCAGCCCGTTTCCTTCGCTGCAAGTGCATTTCCAGTGGTTTCTGACACCGGACGAGCGTTCGCCACTCGTTGGAAGCTTCGGCCATCTTTTGGACCGTTTTGGGTCGCACCACAGTTCTCCCTCCAACGAGCTCGCTTCCCGACCTATACCTCCGGAAAACGTGTCAGGGAGCATGCCAGGAGTGTGGGTTGAAGTCCTCGGAGCACGAGACCCGAAGATCGAAAGACTTATGACCAATACGGAGCAAAGGGAAGAAACCGTCGGGGGACCGCTTTTTACCCCAGGACGAGAAAACTGAGTCCGGGGCATTCCCGCTCGCGTTTTCTTGGGACGAGCACCGGAAGTCCTCGAGCTCAGCCCGTTTCCTTCGCTGCAAGTGCATTTCCAGTGGTTTCTGACACCGGACGAGCGTTCGCCACTCGTTGGAAGCTTCGGCCATCTTTTGGACCGTTTTGGGTCGCACCACAGTTCTCCCTCCAACGAGCTCGCTTCCCGACCTATACCTCCGGAAAACGTGTCAGGGAGCATGCCAGGAGTGTGGGTTGAAGTGCTCGGAGCACGAGACCCGAAGATCGAAAGACTTATGACCAATACGGAGCAAAGGGAAGAAACCGTCGGGGGACCGCTTTTTACCCCAGGACGAGAAAACTGAGTCCGGGGCATTCCCGCTCGCGTTTTCTTGGGACGAGCACCGGAAGTCCTCGAGCTCAGCCCGTTTCCTTCGCTGCAAGTGCATTTCCAGTGGTTTCTGACACCGGACGAGCGTTCGCCACTCGTTGGAAGCTTCGGCCATCTTTTGGACCGTTTTGGGTCGCACCACAGTTCTCCCTCCAACGAGCTCGCTTCCCGACCTATACCTCCGGAAAACGTGTCAGGGAGCATGCCAGGAGTGTGGGGTTGAAGTCCTCGGAGCACGAGACCCGAAGATCGAAAGACTTATGACCAATACGGAGCAAAGGGAAGAAACCGTCGGGGGACCGCTTTTTACCCAAGGACGAGAAAACTGAGTCCGGGGCATTCCCGCTCGCGTTTTCTTGGGACGAGCACCGGAAGTCCTCGAGCTCAGCCCGTTTCCTTCGCTGCAAGTGCATTTCCAGTGGTTTCTGACACCGGACGAGCGTTCGCCACTCGTTGGAAGCTTCGGCCATCTTTTGGACCGTTTTGGGTCGCACCACAGTTCTCCCTCCAACGAGCTCGCTTCCCGACCTATACCTCCGGAAAACGTGTCAGGGAGCATGCCAGGAGTGTGGGTTGAAGTCCTCGGAGCACGAGACCCGAAGATCGAAAGACTTATGACCAATACGGAGCAAAGGGAAGAAACCGTCGGGGGACCGCTTTTTACCCCAGGACGAGAAAACTGAGTCCGGGGCATTCCCGCTCGCGTTTTCTTGGGACGAGCACCGGAAGTCCTCGAGCTCAGCCCGTTTCCTTCGCTGCAAGTGCATTTCCAGTGGTTTCTGACACCGGACGAGCGTTCGCCACTCGTTGGAAGCTTCGGCCATCTTTTGGACCGTTTTGGGTCGCACCACAGTTCTCCCTCCAACGAGCTCGCTTCCCGACCTATACCTCCGGAAAACGTGTCAGGGAGCATGCCAGGAGTGTGGGTTGAAGTCCTCGGAGCACGAGACCCGAAGATCGAAAGACTTATGACCAATACGGAGCAAAGGGAAGAAACCGTCGGGGGACCGCTTTTTACCCCAGGACGAGAAAACTGAGTCCGGGGCATTCCCGCTCGCGTTTTCTTGGGACGAGCACCGGAAGTCCTCGAGCTCAGCCCGTTTCCTTCGCTGCAAGTGCATTTCCAGTGGTTTCTGACACCGGACGAGCGTTCGCCACTCGTTGGAAGCTTCGGCCATCTTTTGGACCGTTTTGGGTCGCACCACAGTTCTCCCTCCAACGAGCTCGCTTCCCGACCTATACCTCCGGAAAACGTGTCAGGGAGCATGCCAGGAGTGTGGGTTGAAGTGCTCGGAGCACGAGACCCGAAGATCGAAAGACTTATGACCAATACGGAGCAAAGGGAAGAAACCGTCGGGGGACCGCTTTTTACCCCAGGACGAGAAAACTGAGTCCGGGGCATTCCCGCTCGCGTTTTCTTGAGACGAGCACCGGAAGTCCTCGAGCTCAGCCCGTTTCCTTCGCTGCAAGTGCATTTCCAGTGGTTTCTGACACCGGACGAGCGTTCGCCACTCGTTGGAAGCTTCGGCCATCTTTTGGACCGTTTTGGGTCGCACCACAGTTCTCCCTCCAACGAGCTCGCTTCCCGACCTATACCTCCGGAAAACGTGTCAGGGAGCATGCCAGGAGTGTGGGGTTGAAGTCCTCGGAGCACGAGACCCGAAGATCGAAAGACTTATGACCAATACGGAGCAAAGGGAAGAAACCGTCGGGGGACCGCTTTTTACCCAAGGACGAGAAAACTGAGTCCGGGGCATTCCCGCTCGCGTTTTCTTGGGACGAGCACCGGAAGTCCTCGAGCTCAGCCCGTTTCCTTCGCTACAAGTGCATTTCCAGTGGTTTCTGACACCGGACGAGCGTTCGCCACTCGTTGGAAGCTTCGGCCATCTTTTGGACCGTTTTGGGTCGCACCACAGTTCTCCCTCCAACGAGCTCGCTTCCCGACCTATACCTCTGGAAAACGTGTCAGGGAGCATGCCAGGAGTGTGGGTTGAAGTCCTCGGAGCACGAGACCCGAAGATCGAAAGACTTATGACCAATACGGAGCAAAGGAAAGAAACCGTCGGGGGACCGCTTTTTACCCCAGGACGAGAAAACTGAGTCCGGGGCATTCCCGCTCGCGTTTTCTTGGGACGAGCACCGGAAGTCCTCGAGCTCAGCCCGTTTCCTTCGCTGCAAGTGCATTTCCAGTGGTTTCTGACACCGGACGAGCGTTCGCCACTCGTTGGAAGCTTCGGCCATCTTTTGGACCGTTTTGGGTCGCACCACAGTTCTCCCTCCAACGAGCTCGCTTCCCGACCTATACCTCCGGAAAACGTGTCAGGGAGCATGCCAGGAGTGTGGGTTGAAGTCCTCGGAGCACGAGACCCGAAGATCGAAAGACTTATGACCAATACGGAGCAAAGGGAAGAAACCGTCGGGGGACCGCTTTTTACCCCAGGACGAGAAAACTGAGTCCGGGGCATTCCCGCTCGCGTTTTCTTGGGACGAGCACCGGAAGTCCTCGAGCTCAGCCCGTTTCCTTCGCTGCAAGTGCATTTCCAGTGGTTTCTGACACCGGACGAGCGTTCGCCACTCGTTGGAAGCTTCGGCCATCTTTTGGACCGTTTTGGGTCGCACCACAGTTCTCCCTCCAACGAGCTCGCTTCCCGACCTATACCTCCGGAAAACGTGTCAGGGAGCATGCCAGGAGTGTGGGTTGAAGTCCTCGGAGCACGAGACCCGAAGATCGAAAGACTTATGACCAATACGGAGCAAAGGGAAGAAACCGTCGGGGGACCGCTTTTTACCCCAGGACGAGAAAACTGAGTCCGGGGCATTCCCGCTCGCGTTTTCTTGGGACGAGCACCGGAAGTCCTCGAGCTCAGCCCGTTTCCTTCGCTGCAAGTGCATTTCCAGTGGTTTCTGACACCGGACGAGCGTTCGCCACTCGTTGGAAGCTTCGGCCATCTTTTGGACCGTTTTGGGTCGCACCACAGTTCTCCCTCCAACGAGCTCGCTTCCCGACCTATACCTCCGGAAAACGTGTCAGGGAGCATGCCAGGAGTGTGGGTTGAAGTCCTCGGAGCACGAGACCCGAAGATCGAAAGACTTATGACCAATACGGAGCAAAGGGAAGAAACCGTCGGGGGACCGCTTTTTACCCCAGGACGAGAAAACTGAGTCCGGGGCATTCCCGCTCGCGTTTTCTTGGGACGAGCACCGGAAGTCCTCGAGCTCAGCCCGTTTCCTTCGCTGCAAGTGCATTTCCAGTGGTTTCTGACACCGGACGAGCGTTCGCCACTCGTTGGAAGCTTCGGCCATCTTTTGGACCGTTTTGGGTCGCACCACAGTTCTCCCTCCAACGAGCTCGCTTCCCGACCTATATCTCCGGAAAACGTGTCAGGGAGCATGCCAGGAGTGTGGGTTGAAGTCCTCGGAGCACGAGACCCGAAGATCGAAAGACTTATGACCAATACGGAGCAAAGGGAAGAAACCGTCGGGGGACCGCTTTTTACCCCAGGACGAGAAAACTGAGTCCGGGGCATTCCCGCTCGCGTTTTCTTGGGACGAGCACCGGAAGTCCTCGAGCTCAGCCCGTTTCCTTCGCTGCAAGTGCATTTCCAGTGGTTTCTGACACCGGACGAGCGTTCGCCACTCGTTGGAAGCTTCGGCCATCTTTTGGACCGTTTTGGGTCGCACCACAGTTCTCCCTCCAACGAGCTCGCTTCCCGACCTATACCTCCGGAAAACGTGTCAGGGAGCATGCCAGGAGTGTGGGTTGAAGTCCTCGGAGCACGAGACCCGAAGATCGAAAGACTTATGACCAATACGGAGCAAAGGGAAGAAACCGTCGGGGGACCGCTTTTTACCCCACGACGAGAAAACTGAGTCCGGGGCATTCCCGCTCGCGTTTTCTTGGGACGAGCACCGGAAGTCCTCGAGCTCAGCCCGTTTCCTTCGCTGCAAGTGCATTTCCAGTGGTTTCTGACACCGGACGAGCGTTCGCCACTCGTTGGAAGCTTCGGCCATCTTTTGGACCGTTTTGGGTCGCACCACAGTTCTCCCTCCAACGAGCTCGCTTCCCGACCTATACCTCCGGAAAACGTGTCAGGGAGCATGCCAGGAGTGTGGGTTGAAGTCCTCGGAGCACGAGACCCGAAGATCGAAAGACTTATGACCAATACGGAGCAAAGGGAAGAAACCGTCGGGGGACCGCTTTTTACCCCAGGACGAGAAAACTGAGTCCGGGGCATTCCCGCTCGCGTTTTCTTGGGACGAGCACCGGAAGTCCTCGAGCTCAGCCCGTTTCCTTCGCTGCAAGTGCATTTCCAGTGGTTTCTGACACCGGACGAGCGTTCGCCACTCGTTGGAAGCTTCGGCCATCTTTTGGACCGTTTTGGGTCGCACCACAGTTCTCCCTCCAACGAGCTCGCTTCCCGACCTATACCTCCGGAAAACGTGTCAGGGAGCATGCCAGGAGTGTGGGTTGAAGTCCTCGGAGCACGAGACCCGAAGATCGAAAGACTTATGACCAATACGGAGCAAAGGGAAGAAACCGTCGGGGGACCGCTTTTTACCCCAGGACGAGAAAACTGAGTCCGGGGCATTCCCGCTCGCGTTTTCTTGGGACGAGCACCGGAAGTCCTCGAGCTCAGCCCGTTTCCTTCGCTGCAAGTGCATTTCCAGTGGTTTCTGACACCGGACGAGCGTTCGCCACTCGTTGGAAGCTTCGGCCATCTTTTGGACCGTTTTGGGTCGCACCACAGTTCTCCCTCCAACGAGCTCGCTTCCCGACCTATACCTCCGGAAAACGTGTCAGGGAGCATGCCAGGAGTGTGGGTTGAAGTCCTCGGAGCACGAGACCCGAAGATCGAAAGACTTATGACCAATACGGAGCAAAGGGAAGAAACCGTCGGGGGACCGCTTTTTACCCCAGGACGAGAAAACTGAGTCCGGGGCATTCCCGCTCGCGTTTTCTTGGGACGAGCACCGGAAGTCCTCGAGCTCAGCCCGTTTCCTTCGCTGCAAGTGCATTTCCAGTGGTTTCTGACACCGGACGAGCGTTCGCCACTCGTTGGAAGCTTCGGCCATCTTTTGGACCGTTTTGGGTCGCACCACAGTTCTCCCTCCAACGAGCTCGCTTCCCGACCTATACCTCCGGAAAACGTGTCAGGGAGCATGCCAGGAGTGTGGGTTGAAGTCCTCGGAGCACGAGACCCGAAGATCGAAAGACTTATGACCAATACGGAGCAAAGGGAAGAAACCGTCGGGGGACCGCTTTTTACCCTAGGACGAGAAAACTGAGTCCGGGGCATTCCCGCTCGCGTTTTCTTGGGACGAGCACCGGAAGTCCTCGAGCTCAGCCCGTTTCCTTCGCTGCAAGTGCATTTCCAGTGGTTTCTGACACCGGACGAGCGTTCGCCACTCGTTGGAAGCTTCGGCCATCTTTTGGACCGTTTTGGGTCGCACCACAGTTCTCCCTCCAACGAGCTCGCTTCCCGACCTATACCTCCGGAAAACGTGTCAGGGAGCATGCCAGGAGTGTGGGTTGAAGTCCTCGGAGCACGAGACCCGAAGATCGAAAGACTTATGACCAATACGGAGCAAAGGGAAGAAACCGTCGGGGGACCGCTTTTTACCCCAGGACGAGAAAACTGAGTCCGGGGCATTCCCGCTCGCGTTTTCTTGGGACGAGCACCGGAAGTCCTCGAGCTCAGCCCGTTTCCTTCGCTGCAAGTGCATTTCCAGTGGTTTCTGACACCGGACGAGCGTTCGCCACTCGTTGGAAGCTTCGGCCATCTTTTGGACCGTTTTGGGTCGCACCACAGTTCTCCCTCCAACGAGCTCGCTTCCCGACCTATACCTCCGAAAAACGTGTCAGGGAGCATGCCAGGAGTGTGGGTTGAAGTCCTCGGAGCACGAGACCCGAAGATCGAAAGACTTATGACCAATACGGAGCAAAGGGAAGAAACCGTCGGGGGACCGCTTTTTACCCCAGGACGAGAAAACTGAGTCCGGGGCATTCCCGCTCGCGTTTTCTTGGGACGAGCACCGGAAGTCCTCGAGCTCAGCCCGTTTCCTTCGCTGCAAGTGCATTTCCAGTGGTTTCTGACACCGGACGAGCGTTCGCCACTCGTTGGAAGCTTCGGCCATCTTTTGGACCGTTTTGGGTCGCACCACAGTTCTCCCTCCAACGAGCTCGCTTCCCGACCTATACCTCCGGAAAACGTGTCAGGGAGCATGCCAGGAGTGTGGGTTGAAGTCCTCGGAGCACGAGACCCGAAGATCGAAAGACTTATGACCAATACGGAGCAAAGGGAAGAAACCGTCGGGGGACCGCTTTTTACCCCAGGACGAGAAAACTGAGTCCGGGGCATTCCCGCTCGCGTTTTCTTGGGACGAGCACCGAAAGTCCTCGAGCTCAGCCCGTTTCCTTCGCTGCAAGTGCATTTCCAGTGGTTTCTGACACCGGACGAGCGTTCGCCACTCGTTGGAAGCTTCGGCCATCTTTTGGACCGTTTTGGGTCGCACCACAGTTCTCCCTCCAACGAGCTCGCTTCCCGACCTATACCTCCGGAAAACGTGTCAGGGAGCATGCCAGGAGTGTGGGTTGAAGTTCTCGGAGCAAGAGACCCGAAGATCGAAAGACTTATGACCAATACGGAGCAAAGGGAAGAAACCGTCGGGGGACCGCTTTTTACCCCAGGACGAGAAAACTGAGTCCGGGGCATTCCCGCTCGCGTTTTCTTGGGACGAGCACCGGAAGTCCTCGAGCTCAGCCCGTTTCCTTCGCTGCAAGTGCATTTCCAGTGGTTTCTGACACCGGACGAGCGTTCGCCACTCGTTGGAAGCTTCGGCCATCTTTTAGACCGTTTTGGGTCGCACCACAGTTCTCCCTCCAACGAGCTCGCTTCCCGACCTATACCTCAGGAAAACGTGTCAGGGAGCATGCCAGGAGTGTGGGTTGAAGTCCTCGGAGCACGAGACCCGAAGATCGAAAGACTTATGACCAATACGGAGCAAAGGGAAGAAACCGTCGGGGGACCGCTTTTTACCCCAGGACGAGAAAACTGAGTCCGGGGCATTCCCGCTCGCGTTTTCTTGGGACGAGCACCGGAAGTCCTCGAGCTCAGCCCGTTTCCTTCGCTGCAAGTGCATTTCCAGTGGTTTCTGACACCGGACGAGCGTTCGCCACTCGTTGGAAGCTTCGGCCATCTTTTGGACCGTTTTGGGTCGCACCACAGTTCTCCCTCCAACGAGCTCGCTTCCCGACCTATACCTCCGGAAAACGTGCCAGGGAGCATGCCAGGAGTGTGGGTTGAAGTCCTCGGAGCACGAGACCCGAAGATCGAAAGACTTATGACCAATACGGAGCAAAGGGAAGAAACCGTCGGGGGACCGCTTTTTACCCCAGGACGAGAAAACTGAGTCCGGGGCATTCCCGCTCGCGTTTTCTTGGGACGAGCACCGGAAGTCCTCGAGCTCAGCCCGTTTCCTTCGCTGCAAGTGCATTTCCAGTGGTTTCTGACACCGGACGAGCGTTCGCCACTCGTTGGAAGCTTCGGCCATCTTTTGGACCGTTTTGGGTCGCACCACAGTTCTCCCTCCAACGAGCTCGCTTCCCGACCTATACCTCCGGAAAACGTGCCAGGGAGCATGCCAGGAGTGTGGGTTGAAGTCCTCGGAGCACGAGACCCGAAGATCGAAAGACTTATGACCAATACGGAGCAAAGGGAAGAAACCGTCGGGGGACCGCTTTTTACCCCAGGACGAGAAAACTGAGTCCGGGGCATTCCCGCTCGCGTTTTCTTGGGACGAGCACCGGAAGTCCTCGAGCTCAGCCCGTTTCCTTCGCTGCAAGTGCATTTCCAGTGGTTTCTGACACCGGACGAGCGTTCGCCACTCGTTGGAAGCTTCGGCCATCTTTTGGACCGTTTTGGGTCGCACCACAGTTCTCCCTCCAACGAGCTCGCTTCCCGACCTATACCTCCGGAAAACGTGTCAGGGAGCATGCCAGGAGTGTGGGTTGAAGTCCTCGGAGCACGAGACCCGAAGATCGAAAGACTTATGACCAATACGGAGCAAAGGGAAGAAACCGTCGGGGGACCGCTTTTTACCCCAGGACGAGAAAACTGAGTCCGGGGCATTCCCGCTCGCGTTTTCTTGGGACGAGCACCGGAAGTCCTCGAGCTCAGCCCGTTTCCTTCGCTGCAAGTGCATTTCCAGTGGTTTCTGACACCGGACGAGCGTTCGCCACTCGTTGGAAGCTTCGGCCATCTTTTGGACCGTTTTGGGTCGCACCACAGTTCTCCCTCCAACGAGCTCGCTTCCCGACCTATACCTCCGGAAAACGTGCCAGGGAGCATGCCAGGAGTGTGGGTTGAAGTCCTCGGAGCACGAGACCCGAAGATCGAAAGACTTATGACCAATACGGAGCAAAGGGAAGAAACCGTCGGGGGACCGCTTTTTACCCCAGGACGAGAAAACTGAGTCCGGGGCATTCCCGCTCGCGTTTTCTTGGGACGAGCACCGGAAGTCCTCGAGCTCAGCCCGTTTCCTTCGCTGCAAGTGCATTTCCAGTGGTTTCTGACACCGGACGAGCGTTCGCCACTCGTTGGAAGCTTCGGCCATCTTTTGGACCGTTTTGGGTCGCACCACAGTTCTCCCTCCAACGAGCTCGCTTCCCGACCTATACCTCCGGAAAACGTGTCAGGGAGCATGCCAGGAGTGTGGGTTGAAGTTCTCGGAGCACGAGAGCCGAAGATCGAAAGACTTATGACCAATACGGAGCAAAGGGAAGAAACCGTCGGGGGACCGCTTTTTACCCCAGGACGAGAAAACTGAGTCCGGGGCATTCCCGCTCGCGTTTTCTTGGGACGAGCACCGGAAGTCCTCGAGCTCAGCCCCTTTCCTTCGCTGCAAGTGCATTTCCAGTGGTTTCTTACACCGGACGAGCGTTCGCCACTCGTTGGAAGCTTCGGCCATCTTTTGGACCGTTTTGGGTCGCACCACAGTTCTCCCTCCAACGAGCTCGCTTCCCGACCTATACCTCCGGAAAACGTGTCAGGGAGCATGCCAGGAGTGTGGGTTGAAGTCCTCGGAGCACGAGACCCGAAGATCGAAAGACTTATGACAAATACGGAGCAAAGGGAAGAAACCGTCGGGGGACCGCTTTTTACCCCAGGACGAGAAAACTGAGTCCGGGGCATTCCCGCTCGCGTTTTCTTGGGACGAGCACCGGAAGTCCTCGAGCTCAGCCCGTTTCCTTCGCTGCAAGTGCATTTCCAGTGGTTTCTGACACCGGACGAGCGTTCGCCACTCGTTGGAAGCTTCGGCCATCTTTTGGACCGTTTTGGGTCGCACCACAGTTCTCCCTTCAACGAGCTCGCTTCCGGACCTATACCTCCGGAAAACGTGTCAGGGAGCATGCCAGGAGTGTGGGTTGAAGTGCTCGGAGCACGAGACCCGAAGATCGAAAGACTTATGACCAATACGGAGCAAAGGGAAGAAACCGTCGGGGGACCGCTTTTTACCCCAGGACGAGAAAACTGAGTCCGGGGCATTCCCGCTCGCGTTTTCTTGGGACGAGCACCGGAAGTCCTCGAGCTCAGCCCGTTTCCTTCGCTGCAAGTGCATTTCCAGTGGTTTCTGACACCGGACGAGCGTTCGCCACTCGTTGGAAGCTTCGGCCATCTTTTGGACCGTTTTGGGTCGCACCACAGTTCTCCCTCCAACGAGCTCGCTTCCGGACCTATACCTCCGGAAAACGTGTCAGGGAGCATGCCAGCAGTGTGGGTTGAAGTCCTCGGAGCACGAGACCCGAAGATCGAAAGACTTATGACCAATACGGAGCAAAGGGAAGAAACCGTCGGGGGACCGCTTTTTACCCCAGGACGAGAAAACTGAGTCCGGGGCATTCCCGCTCGCGTTTTCTTGGGACGAGCACCGGAAGTCCTCGAGCTCAGCCCGTTTCCTTCGCTGCAAGTGCATTTCCAGTGGTTTCTGACACCGGACGAGCGTTCGCCACTCGTTGGAAGCTTCGGCCATCTTTTGGACCGTTTTGGGTCGCACCACAGTTCTCCCTCCAACGAGCTCGCTTCCCGACCTATACCTCCAGAAAACGTGTCAGGGAGCATGCCAGGAGTGTGGGTTGAAGTCCTCGGAGCACGAGACCCGAAGATCGAAAGACTTATGACCAATACGGAGCAAAGGGAAGAAACCGTCGGGGGACCGCTTTTTACCCCAGGACGAGAAAACTGAGTCCGGGGCATTCCCGCTCGCGTTTTCCTGGGACGAGCACCGGAAGTCCTCGAGCTCAGCCCGTTTCCTTCGCTGCAAGTGCATTTCCAGTGGTTTCTGACACCGGACGAGCGTTCGCCACTCGTTGGAAGCTTCGGCCATCTTTTGGACCGTTTTGGGTCGCACCACAGTTCTCCCTCCAACGAGCTCGCTTCCCGACCTATACCTCCGGAAAACGTGTCAGGGAGCATGCCAGGAGTGTGGGTTGAAGTCCTCGGAGCACGAGACCCGAAGATCGAAAGACTTATGACCAATACGGAGCAAAGGGAAGAAACCGTCGGGGGACCGCTTTTTACCCCAGGACGAGAAAACTGAGTCCGGGGCATTCCCGCTCGCGTTTTCTTGGGACGAGCACCGGAAGTCCTCGAGCTCAGCCCGTTTCCTTCGCTGCGAGTGCATTTCCAGTGGTTTCTGACACCGGACGAGCGTTCGCCACTCGTTGGAAGCTTCGGCCATCTTTTGGACCGTTTTGGGTCGCACCACAGTTCTCCCTCCAACGAGCTCGCTTCCCGACCTATACCTCCGGAAAACGTGTCAGGGAGCATGCCAGGAGTGTGGGTTGAAGTCCTCGGAGCACGAGACCCGAAGATCGAAAGACTTATGACCAATACGGAGCAAAGGGAAGAAACCGTCGGGGGACCGCTTTTTACCCCAGGACGAGAAAACTCAGTCCGGGGCATTCCCGCTCGCGTTTTCTTGGGACGAGCACCGGAAGTCCTCGAGCTCAGCCCGTTTCCTTCGCTGCGAGTGCATTTCCAGTGGTTTCTGACACCGGACGAGCGTTCGCCACTCGTTGGAAGCTTCGGCCATCTTTTGGACCGTTTTGGGTCGCACCACAGTTCTCCCTGCAACGAGCTCGCTTCCCGACCTATACCTCCGGAAAACGTGTCAGGGAGCATGCCAGGAGTGTGGGTTGAAGTCTTCGGAACACGAGACCCGAAGATCGAAAGACTTATGACCAATACGGAGCAAAGGGAAGAAACCGTCGGGGGACCGCTTTTTACCCCAGGACGAGAAAACTGAGTCCGGGGCATTCCCGCTCGCGTTTTCTTGGGACGAGCACCGGAAGTCCTCGAGCTCAGCCCGTTTCCTTCGCTGCAAGTGTATTTGCAGTGGTTTCTGACACCGGACGAGCGTTCGCCACTCGTTGGAAGCTTCGGCCATCTTTTGGACCGTTTTGGGTCGCACCACAGTTCTCCCTCCAACGAGCTCGCTTCCCGACCTATACCTCCAGAAAACGTGTCAGGGAGCATGCCAGGAGTGTGGGTTGAAGTCCTCGGAGCACGAGACCCGAAGATCGAAAGACTTATGACCATTACGGAGCAAAGGGAAGAAACCGTCGGGGGACCGCTTTTTACCCCAGGACGAGAAAACTGAGTCCGGGGCATTCCCGCTCGCGTTTTCTTGGGACGAGCACCAGAAGTCCTCGAGCTCAGCCCGTTTCCTTCGATGCAAGTGCATTTCCAGTGGTTTCTGACACCGGACGAGCGTTCGCCACTCGTTGGAAGCTTCAGCCATCTTTTGGACCGTTTTGGGTCGCACCACAGTTCTCCCTCCAACGAGCTCGCTTCCCGACCTATACCTCCGGAAAACGTCTCAGGGAGCATGCCAGAAGTGTGGGTTGAAGTCCTCGGAGCACGAGACCCGAAGATCGAAAGACTTATGACCAATACGGAGCAAAGGGAAGAAACCGTCGGGGGACCGCTTTTTACCCCAGGACGAGAAAACTGAGTCCGGGGCATTCCCGCTCGCGTTTTCTTGGGACGAGCACCGGAAGTCCTCGAGCTCAGCCCGTTTCCTTCGCTGCAAGTGCATTTCCAGTGGTTTCTGACACCGGACGAGCGTTCGCCACTCGTTGGAAGCTTCGGCCATCTTTTGGACCGTTTTGGGTCGCACCACAGTTCTCCCTCCAACGAGCTCGCTTCCCGACCTATACCTCCAGAAAACGTGTCAGGGAGCATGCCAGGAGTGTGGGTTGAAGTCCTCGGAGCACGAGACCCGAAGATCGAAAGACTTATGACCAATACGGAGCAAAGGGAAGAAACCGTCGGGGGACCGCTTTTTACCCCAGGACGAGAAAACTGAGTCCGGGGCATTCCCGCTCGCGTTTTCTTGGGACGAGCACCGGAAGTCCTCGAGCTCAGCCCGTTTCCTTCGCTGCAAGTGCATTTCCAGTGGTTTCTGACACCGGACGAGCGTTCGCCACTCGTTGGAAGCTTCGGCCATCTTTTGGACCGTTTTGGGTCGCACCACAGTTCTCCCTCCAACGAGCTCGCTTCCCGACCTATACCTCCGGAAAACGTGTCTGGGAGCATGCCAGGAGTGTGGGTTGAAGTCCTCGGAGCACGAGACCCGAAGATCGAAAGACTTATGACCATTACGGAGCAAAGGGAAGAAACCGTCGGGGGACCGCTTTTTACCCCAGGACGAGAAAACTGAGTCCGGGGCATTCCCGCTCGCGTTTTCTTGGGACGAGCACCAGAAGTCCTCGAGCTCAGCCCGTTTCCTTCGATGCAAGTGCATTTCCAGTGGTTTCTGACACCGGACGAGCGTTCGCCACTCGTTGGAAGCTTCGGCCATCTTTTGGACCGTTTTGGGTCGCACCACAGTTCTCCCTCCAACGAGCTCGCTTCCCGACCTATACCTCCGGAAAACGTGTCAGGGAGCATGCCAGGAGTGTGGGTTGAAGTCCTCGGAGCACGAGACCCGAAGATCGAAAGACTTATGACCAATACGGAGCAAAGGGAAGAAACCGTCGGGGGACCGCTTTTTACCCCAGGACGAGAAAACTGAGTCCGGGGCATTCCCGCTCGCGTTTTCTTGGGACGAGCACCGGAAGTCCTCGAGCTCAGCCCGTTTCCTTCGCTGCAAGTGCATTTCCAGTGGTTTCTGACACCGGACGAGCGTTCGCCACTCGTTGGAAGCTTCGGCCATCTTTTGGACCGTTTTGGGTCGCACCACAGTTCTCCCTCCAACGAGCTCGCTTCCCGACCTATACCTCCAGAAAACGTGTCAGGGAGCATGCCAGGAGTGTGGGTTGAAGTCCTCGGAGCACGAGACCCGAAGATCGAAAGACTTATGACCAATACGGAGCAAAGGGAAGAAACCGTCGGGGGACCGCTTTTTACCCCAGGACGAGAAAACTGAGTCCGGGGCATTCCCGCTCGCGTTTTCTTGGGACGAGCACCGGAAGTCCTCGAGCTCAGCCCGTTTCCTTCGCTGCAAGTGCATTTCCAGTGGTTTCTGACACCGGACGAGCGTTCGCCAGTCGTTGGAAGCTTCGGCCATCTTTTGGACCGTTTTGGGTCGCACCACAGTTCTCCCTCCAACGAGCTCGCTTCCCGACCTATACCTAGGGAAAACGTCTCAGGGAGCATGCCAGAAGTGTGGGTTGAAGTCCTCGGAGCACGAGACCCGAAGATCGAAAGACTTATGACCAATACGGAGCAAAGGGAAGAAACCGTCGGGGGACCGCTTTTTACCCCAGGACGAGAAAACTGAGTCCGGGGCATTCCCGCTCGCGTTTTCCTGGGACGAGCACCGGAAGTCCTCGAGCTCAGCCCGTTTCCTTCGCTGCAAGTGCATTTCCAGTGGTTTCTGACACCGGACGAGCGTTCGCCACTCGTTGGAAGCTTCGGCCATCTTTTGGACCGTTTTGGGTCGCACCACAGTTCTCCCTCCAACGAGCTCGCTTCCCGACCTATACCTCCGGAAAACGTGTCTGGGAGCATGCCAGGAGTGTGGGTTGAAGTCCTCGGAGCACGAGACCCGAAGATCGAAAGACTTATGACCAATACGGAGCAAAGGGAAGAAACCGTCGGGGGACCGCTTTTTACCCCAGGACGAGAAAACTGAGTCCGGGGCATTCCCGCTCGCGTTTTCTTGGGACGAGCACCGGAAGTCCTCGAGCTCAGCCCGTTTCCTTCGCTGCAAGTGCATTTCCAGTGGTTTCTGACACCGGACGAGCGTTCGCCACTCGTTGGAAGCTTCGGCCATCTTTTGGACCGTTTTGGGTCGCACCACAGTTCTCCCTCCAACGAGCTCGCTTCCCGACCTATACCTCCGGAAAACGTCTCAGGGAGCATGCCAGAAGTGTGGGTTGAAGTCCTCGGAGCACGAGACCCGAAGATCGAAAGACTTATGACCAATACGGAGCAAAGGGAAGAAACCGTCGGGGGACCGCTTTTTACCCCAGGACGAGAAAACTGAGTCCGGGGCATTCCCGCTCGCGTTTTCCTGGGACGAGCACCGGAAGTCCTCGAGCTCAGCCCGTTTCCTTCGCTGCAAGTGCATTTCCAGTGGTTTCTGACACCGGACGAGCGTTCGCCACTCGTTGGAAGCTTCGGCCATCTTTTGGACCGTTTTGGGTCGCACCACAGTTCTCCCTCCAACGAGCTCGCTTCCCGACCTATACTTCCGGAAAACGTGTCAGGGAGCATGCCAGGAGTGTGGGTTGAAGTCCTCGGAGCACGAGACCCGAAGATCGAAAGACTTATGACCAATACGGAGCAAAGGGAAGAAACCGTCGGGGGACCGCTTTTTACCCCAGGACGAGAAAACTGAGTCCGGGGCATTCCCGCTCGCGTTTTCTTGGGACGAGCACCGGAAGTCCTCGAGCTCAGCCCGTTTCCTTCGCTGCGAGTGCATTTCCAGTGGTTTCTGACACCGGACGAGCGTTCGCCACTCGTTGGAAGCTTCGGCCATCTTTTGGACCGTTTTGGGTCGCACCACAGTTCTCCCTCCAACGAGCTCGCTTCCCGACCTATACCTCCGGAAAACGTGTCAGGGAGCATGCCAGGAGTGTGGGTTGAAGTCCTCGGAGAACGAGACCCGAAGATCGAAAGACTTATGACCAATACGGAGCAAAGGGAAGAAACCGTCGGGGGACCGCTTTTTACCCCAGGACGAGAAAACTGAGTCCGGGGCATTCCCGCTCGCGTTTTCTTGGGACGAGCACCGGAAGTCCTCGAGCTCAGCCCGTTTCCTTCGCTGCAAGTGCATTTGCAGTGGTTTCTGACACCGGACGAGCGTTCGCCACTCGTTGGAAGCTTCGGCCATCTTTTGGACCGTTTTGGGTCCCACCACAGTTCTCCCTCCAACGAGCTCGCTTCCCGACCTATACCTCCAGAAAACGTGTCAGAGAGCATGCCAGGAGTGTGGGTTGAAGTCCTCGGAGCACGAGACCCGAAGATCGAAAGACTTATGACCATTACGGAGCAAAGGGAAGAAACCGTCGGGGGACCGCTTTTTACCCCAGGACGAGAAAACTGAGTCCGGGGCATTCCCGCTCGCGTTTTCTTGGGACGAGCACCGGAAGTCCTCGAGCTCAGCCCGTTTCCTTCGCTGCAAGTGCATTTCCAGTGGTTTCTGACACCGGACGAGCGTTCGCCACTCGTTGGAAGCTTCGGCCATCTTTTGGACCGTTTTGGGTCGCACCACAGTTCTCCCTCCAACGAGCTCGCTTCCCGACCTATACCTCCGGAAAACGTGTCAGGGAGCATGCCAGGAGTGTGGGTTGAAGTCCTCGGAGCACGAGACCCGAAGATCGAAAGACTTATGACCAATACGGAGCAAAGGGAAGAAACCGTCGGGGGACCGCTTTTTACCCCAGGACGAGAAAACTCAGTCCGGGGCATTCCCGCTCGCGTTTTCTTGGGACGAGCACCGGAAGTCCTCGAGCTCAGCCCGTTTCCTTCGCTGCGAGTGCATTTCCAGTGGTTTCTGACACCGGACGAGCGTTCGCCACTCGTTGGAAGCTTCGGCCATCTTTTGGACCGTTTTGGGTCGCACCACAGTTCTCCCTGCAACGAGCTCGCTTCCCGACCTATACCTCCGGAAAACGTGTCAGGGAGCATGCCAGGAGTGTGGGTTGAGGTCTTCGGAACACGAGACCCGAAGATCGAAAGACTTATGACCAATACGGAGCAAAGGGAAGAAACCGTCGGGGGACCGCTTTTTAACCCAGGACGAGAAAACTGAGTCCGGGGCATTCCCGCTCGCGTTTTCTTGGGACGAGCACCGGAAGTCCTCGAGCTCAGCCCGTTTCCTTCGCTGCAAGTGCATTTGCAGTGGTTTCTGACACCGGACGAGCGTTCGCCACTCGTTGGAAGCTTCGGCCATCTTTTGGACCGTTTTGGGTCGCACCACAGTTCTCCCTCCAACGAGCTCGCTTCCCGACCTATACCTCCAGAAAACGTGTCAGGGAGCATGCCAGGAGTGTGGGTTGAAGTCCTCGGAGCACGAGACCCGAAGATCGAAAGACTTATGACCATTACGGAGCAAAGGGAAGAAACCGTCGGGGGACCGCTTTTTACCCCAGGACGAGAAAACTGAGTCCGGGGCATTCCCGCTCGCGTTTTCTTGGGACGAGCACCAGAAGTCCTCGAGCTCAGCCCGTTTCCTTCGATGCAAGTGCATTTCCAGTGGTTTCTGACACCGGACGAGCGTTCGCCACTCGTTGGAAGCTTCGGCCATCTTTTGGACCGTTTTGGGTCGCACCACAGTTCTCCCTCCAACGAGCTCGCTTCCCGACCTATACCTCCGGAAAACGTGTCAGGGAGCATGCCAGGAGTGTGGGTTGAAGTCCTCGGAGCACGAGACCCGAAGATCGAAAGACTTATGACCAATACGGAGCAAAGGGAAGAAACCGTCGGGGGACCGCTTTTTACCCCAGGACGAGAAAACTGAGTCCGGGGCATTCCCGCTCGCGTTTTCTTGGGACGAGCACCGGAAGTCCTCGAGCTCAGCCCGTTTCCTTCGCTGCAAGTGCATTTCCAGTGGTTTCTGACACCGGACGAGCGTTCGCCACTCGTTGGAAGCTTCGGCCATCTTTTGGACCGTTTTGGGTCGCACCACAGTTCTCCCTCCAACGAGCTCGCTTCCCGACCTATACCTCCAGAAAACGTGTCAGGGAGCATGCCAGGAGTGTGGGTTGAAGTCCTCGGAGCACGAGACCCGAAGATCGAAAGACTTATGACCAATACGGAGCAAAGGGAAGAAACCGTCGGGGGACCGCTTTTTACCCCAGGACGAGAAAACTGAGTCCGGGGCATTCCCGCTCGCGTTTTCTTGGGACGAGCACCGGAAGTCCTCGAGCTCAGCCCGTTTCCTTCGCTGCAAGTGCATTTGCAGTGGTTTCTGACACCGGACGAGCGTTCGCCACTCGTTGGAAGCTTCGGCCATCTTTTGGACCGTTTTGGGTCGCACCACAGTTCTCCATCCAACGAGCTCGCTTCCCGACCTATACCTCCGGAAAACGTGTCAGGGAGCATGCCAGGAGTGTGGGTTGAAGTCCTCGGAGCACGAGACCCGAAGATCGAAAGACTTATGACCAATACGGAGCAAAGGGAAGAAACCGTCGGGGCACCGCTTTTTACCCCAGGACGAGAAAACTGAGTCCGGGGCATTCCCGCTCGCGTTTTCTTGGGACGAGCACCGGAAGTCCTCGAGCTCAGCCCGTTTCCTTCGCTGCAAGTGCATTTCCAGTGGTTTCTGACACCGGACGAGCGTTCGCCACTCGTTGGAAGCTTCGGCCATCTTTTGGACCGTTTTGGGTCGCACCACAGTTCTCCCTCCAACGAGCTCGCTTCCCGACCTATACCTCCGGAAAACGTGTCAGGGAGCATGCCAGGAGTGTGGGTTGAAGTCCTCGGAGCACGAGACCCGAAGATCGAAAGACTTATGACCAATACGGAGCAAAGGGAAGAAACCGTCGGGGGACCGCTTTTTACCCCAGGACGAGAAAACTGAGTCCGGGGCATTCCCGCTCGCGTTTTCTTGGGACGAGCACCGGAAGTCCTCGAGCTCAGCCCGTTTCCTTCGCTGCAAGTGCATTTCCAGTGGTTTCTGACACCGGACGAGCGTTCGCCACTCGTTGGAAGCTTCGGCCATCTTTTGGACCGTTTTGGGTCGCACCACAGTTCTCCCTCCAACGAGCTCGCTTCCCGACCTATACCTCCGGAAAACGTCTCAGGGAGCATGCCAGAAGTGTGGGTTGAAGTCCTCGGAGCACGAGACCCGAAGATCGAAAGACTTATGACCAATACGGAGCAAAGGGAAGAAACCGTCGGGGGACCGCTTTTTACCCCAGGACGAGAAAACTGAGTCCGGGGCATTCCCGCTCGCGTTTTCCTGGGACGAGCACCGGAAGTCCTCGAGCTCAGCCCGTTTCCTTCGCTGCAAGTGCATTTCCAGTGGTTTCTGACACCGGACGAGCGTTCGCCACTCGTTGGAAGCTTCGGCCATCTTTTGGACCGTTTTGGGTCGCACCACAGTTCTCCCTCCAACGAGCTCGCTTCCCGACCTATACCTCCGGAAAACGTGTCAGGGAGCATGCCAGGAGTGTGGGTTGAAGTCCTCGGAGCACGAGACCCGAAGATCGAAAGACTTATGACCAATACGGAGCAAAGGGAAGAAACCGTCGGGGGACCGCTTTTTACCCCAGGACGAGAAAACTGAGTCCGGGGCATTCCCGCTCGCGTTTTCTTGGGACGAGCACCGGAAGTCCTCGAGCTCAGCCCGTTTCCTTCGCTGCGAGTGCATTTCCAGTGGTTTCTGACACCGGACGAGCGTTCGCCACTCGTTGGAAGCTTCGGCCATCTTTTGGACCGTTTTGGGTCGCACCACAGTTCTCCCTCCAACGAGCTCGCTTCCCGACCTATACCTCCGGAAAACGTGTCAGGGAGCATGCCAGGAGTGTGGGTTGAAGTCCTCGGAGAACGAGACCCGAAGATCGAAAGACTTATGACCAATACGGAGCAAAGGGAAGAAACCGTCGGGGGACCGCTTTTTACCCCAGGACGAGAAAACTGAGTCCGGGGCATTCCCGCTCGCGTTTTCTTGGGACGAGCACCGGAAGTCCTCGAGCTCAGCCCGTTTCCTTCGCTGCAAGTGCATTTGCAGTGGTTTCTGACACCGGACGAGCGTTCGCCACTCGTTGGAAGCTTCGGCCATCTTTTGGACCGTTTTGGGTCACACCACAGTTCTCCCTCCAACGAGCTCGCTTCCCGACCTATACCTCCAGAAAACATGTCAGGGAGCATGCCAGGAGTGTGGGTTGAAGTCCTCGGAGCACGAGACCCGAAGATCGAAAGACTTATGACCATTACGGAGCAAAGGGAAGAAACCGTCGGGGGACCGCTTTTTACCCCAGGACGAGAAAACTGAGTCCGGGGCATTCCCGCTCGCGTTTTCTTGGGACGAGCACCGGAAGTCCTCGAGCTCAGCCCGTTTCCTTCGCTGCAAGTGCATTTCCAGTGGTTTCTGACACCGGACGAGCGTTCGCCACTCGTTGGAAGCTTCGGCCATCTTTTGGACCGTTTTGGGTCGCACCACAGTTCTCCCTCCAACGAGCTCGCTTCCCGACCTATACCTCCGGAAAACGTGTCAGGGAGCATGCCAGGAGTGTGGGTTGAAGTCCTCGGAGCACGAGACCCGAAGATCGAAAGACTTATGACCGATACGGAGCAAAGGGAAGAAACCGTCGGGGGACCGCTTTTTACCCCAGGACGAGAAAACTGAGTCCGGGGCATTCCCGCTCGCGTTTTCTTGGGACGAGCACCGGAAGTCCTCGAGCTCAGCCCGTTACCTTCGCTGCAAGTGCATTTCCAGTGGTTTCTGACACCGGACGAGCGTTCGCCACTCGTTGGAAGCTTCGGCCATCTTTTGGACCGTTTTGGGTCGCACCACAGTTCTCCCTCCAACGAGCTCGCTTCCCGACCTATACCTCCGGAAAACGTGTCAGGGAGCATGCCAGGAGTGTGGGTTGAAGTCCTCGGAGCACGAGACCCGAAGATCGAAAGACTTATGACCAATACGGAGCAAAGGGAAGAAACCGTCGGGGGACCGCTTTTTACCCCAGGACGAGAAAACTGAGTCCGGGGCATTCCCGCTCGCGTTTTCCTGGGACGAGCACCGAAAGTCCTCGAGCTCAGCCCGTTTCCTTCGCTGCAAGTGCATTTCCAGTGGTTTCTGACACCGGACGAGCGTTCGCCACTCGTTGGAAGCTTCGGCCATCTTTTGGACCGTTTTGGGTCGCACCACAGTTCTCCCTCCAACGAGCTCGCTTCCCGACCTATACCTCCGGAAAACGTGTCAGGGAGCATGCCAGAAGTGTGGGTTGAAGTCCTCGGAGCACGAGACCCGAAGATCGAAAGACTTATGACCAATACGGAGCAAAGGGAAGAAACCGTCGGGGGACCGCTTTTTACCCCAGGACGAGAAAACTGAGTCCGGGGCATTCCCGCTCGTGTTTTCTTGGGACGAGCACCGGAAGTCCTCGAGCTCAGCCCGTTTCCTTCGCTGCAAGTGCATTTCCAGTGGTTTCTGACACCGGACGAGCGTTCGCCACTCGTTGGAAGCTTCGGCCATCTTTTGGACCGTTTTGGGTCGCACCACAGTTCTCCCTCCAACGAGCTCGCTTCCCGACCTATACCTCCGGAAAACGTGTCAGGGAGCATGCCAGGAGTGTGGGTTGAAGTCCTCGGAGCACGAGACCCGAAGATCGAAAGACTTATGACCATTACGGAGCAAAGGGAAGAAACCGTCGGGGGACCGCTTTTTACCCCAGGACGAGAAAACTGAGTCCGGGGCATTCCCGCTCGCGTTTTCTTGGGACGAGCACCGGAAGTCCTCGAGCTCAGCCCGTTTCCTTCGCTGCAAGTGCATTTCCAGTGGTTTCTGACACCGGACGAGCGTTCGCCACTCGTTGGAAGCTTCGGCCATCTTTTGGACCGTTTTGGGTCGCACCACAGTTCTCCCTCCAACGAGCTCGCTTCCCGACCTATACCTCCGGAAAACGTGTCAGGGAGCATGCCAGGAGTGTGGGTTGAAGTCCTCGGAGCACGAGACCCGAAGATCGAAAGACTTATGACCAATACGGAGCAAAGGGAAGAAACCGTCGGGGGACCGCTTTTTACCCCAGGACGAGAAAACTGAGTCCGGGGCATTCCCGCTCGCGTTTTCTTGGGACGAGCACCGGAAGTCCTCGAGCTCAGCCCGTTTCCTTCGCTGCAAGTGGAGTTCCAGTGGTTTCTGACACCGGACGAGCGTTCGCCACTCGTTGGAAGCTTCGGCCATCTTTTGGACCGTTTTGGGTCGCACCACAGTTCTCCCTCCAACGAGCTCGCTTCCCGACCTATACCTCCGGAAAACGTGTCAGGGAGCATGCCAGGAGTGTGGGTTGAAGTCCTCGGAGCACGAGACCCGAAGATCGAAAGACTTATGACCAATACGGAGCAAAGGGAAGAAACCGTCGGGGGACCGCTTTTTACCCCAGGACGAGAAAACTGAGTCCGGGGCATTCCCGCTCGCGTTTTCTTGGGACGAGCACCGGAAGTCCTCGAGCTCAGCCCGTTTCCTTCGCTGCAAGTGCTTTTCCAGTGGTTTCTGACACCGGACGAGCGTTCGCCACTCGTTGGAAGCTTCGGCCATCTTTTGGACCGTTTTTGGTCGCACCACAGTTCTCCCTCCAACGAGCTCGCTTCCCGACCTATACCTCCGGAAAACGTGTCAGGGAGCATGCCAGGAGTGTGGGTTGAAGTCCTCGGAGCACGAGACCCGAAGATCGAAAGACTTATGACCGATACGGAGCAAAGGGAAGAAACCGTCGGGGGACCGCTTTTTACCCCAGGACGAGAAAACTGAGTCCGGGGCATTCCCGCTCGCGTTTTCTTGGGACGAGCACCGGAAGTCCTCGAGCTCAGCCCGTTTCCTTCGCTGCAAGTGCATTTCCAGTGGTTTCTGACACCGGACGAGCGTTCGCCACTCGTTGGAAGCTTCGGCCATCTTTTGGACCGTTTTGGGTCGCACCACAGTTCTCCCTCCAACGAGCTCGCTTCCCGACCTATACCTTCGGAAAACGTGTCAGGGAGCATGCCAGGAGTGTGGGTTGAAGTCCTCGGAGCACGAGACCCGAAGATCGAAAGACTTATGACCGATACGGAGCAAAGGGAAGAAACCGTCGGGGGACCGCTTTTTACCCCAGGACGAGAAAACTGAGTCCGGGGCATTCCCGCTCGCGTTTTCTTGGGACGAGCACCGGAAGTCCTCGAGCTCAGCCCGTTTCCTTCGCTGCAAGTGCATTTCCAGTGGTTTCTGACACCGGACGAGCGTTCGCCACTCGTTGGAAGCTTCGGCCATCTTTTGGACCGTTTTGGGTCGCACCACAGTTCTCCCTCCAACGAGCTCGCTTCCCGACCTATACCTCCGGAAAACGTGTCAGGGAGCATGCCAGGAGTGTGGGTTGAAGTCCTCGGAGCACGAGACCCGAAGATCGAAAGACTTATGACCAATACGGAGCAAAGGGAAGAAACCGTCGGGGGACCGCTTTTTACCCCAGGACGAGAAAATTGAGTCCGGGTCATACCCGCTCGCGTTTTGTTGGGACGAGCACCGGAAGTCCTCGAGCTCAGCCCGTTTCCTTCGCTGCAAGTGCATTTCCAGTGGTTTCTGACACCGGACGAGCGTTCGCCACTCGTTGGAAGCTTCGGCCATCTTTTGGACCGTTTTGGATCGCACCACAGTTCTCCCTCTAACGAGCTCGCTTCCCGACCTATACCTCCGGAAAACGTGTCAGGGAGCATGCCAGGAGTGTGGGTTGAAGTCCTCGGAGCACGAGACCCGAAGATCGAAAGACTTATGACCAATACGGAGCAAAGGGAAGAAACCGTCGGGAGACCGCTTTTTACCCCAGGACGAGAAAACTGAGTCCGGGGCATTCCCGCTCGCGTTTTCTTGGGACGAGCACCGGAAGTCCTCGAGCTCAGCCCGTTTCCTTCGCTGCAAGTGCATTTCCAGTGGTTTCTGACACCGGACGAGCGTTCGCCACTCATTGGAAGCTTCGGCCATCTTTTGGACCGTTTTGGGTCGCACCACAGTTCTCCCTCCAACGAGCTCGCTTCCCGACCTATACCTCCGGAAAACGTGTCAGGGAGCATGCCAGGAGTGTGGGTTGAAGTCCTCGGAGCACGAGACCCGAAGATCGAAAGACTTATGACCAATACGGAGCAAAGGGAAGAAACCGTCGGGGGACCGCTTTTTACCCCAGGACGAGAAAACTGAGTCCGGGGCATTCCCGCTCACGTTTTCTTGGGACGAGCACCGGAAGTCCTTGAGCTCAGCTCGTTTCCTTCGCTGCAAGTGCATTTCCAGTGGTTCCTGCCACCGGACGAGCGTTCGCCACTCGTTGGAAGCTTCGGCCATCTTTTGGACCGTTTTGGGTCGCACCACAGTTTTCCCTCCAACGAGCTCGCTTCCCGACCTATACCTCCGGAAAACGTGTCAGGGAGCATGCCAGGAGTGTGGGTTGAAGTCCTCCAAGCACGAGACCCGAAGATCGAAAGACTTATGACCGATACGGAGCAAAGGGAAGAAACCGTCGGGGGACCGCTTTTTACCCCAGGACGAGAAAACTGAGTCCGGGGCATTCCCTCTCGCGTTTTCTTGGGACGAGCACCGGAAGTCCTCGAGCTCAGCCCGTTTCCTTCGCTGCAAGTGCATTTCCAGTGGTTTCTGACACCGGACGAGCGTTCGCCACTCGTTGGAAGCTTCGGCCATCTTTTGGACCGTTTTGGGTCGCACCACAGTTCTCCCTCCAACGAGCTCGCTTCCCGACCTATACCTCCGGAAAACCTGTCAGGGAGCATGCCAGGAGTGTGGGTTGAAGTCCTCGGAGCACGAGACCCGAAGATCGAAAGACTTATGACCGATACGGAGCAAAGGGAAGAAACCGTCGGGGGACCGCTTTTTACCCCAGGACGAGAAAACTGAGTCCGGGGCATTCCCGCTCGCGTTTTCTTGGGACGAGCACCGGAAGTCCTCGAGCTCAGCCCGTTTCCTTCGCTGCAAGTGCATTTCCAGTGGTTTCTGACACCGGACGAGCGTTCGCCACTCGTTGGAAGCTTCGGCCATCTTTTGGACCGTTTTGGGTCGCACCACAGTTCTCCCTCCAACGAGCTCGCTTCCCGACCTATACCTCCGGAAAACGTGTCAGGGAGCATGCCAGGAGTGTGGGTTGAAGTCCTCGGAGCACGAGACCCGAAGATCGAAAGACTTATGACCGATACGGAGCAAAGGGAAGAAACAGTCGGGGGACCGCTTTTTACCCCAGGACGAGAAAACTGAGTCCGGGGCATTCTCGCTCGCGTTTTCTTGGGACGAGCACCGGAAGTCCTCGAGCTCCGCCCGTTTCCTTCGCTGCAAGTGCATTTCCAGTGGTTTCTGACACCGGACGAGCGTTCGCCACTCGTTGGAAGCTTCGGCCATCTTTTGGACCGTTTTGGGTCGCACCACAGTTCTCCCTCCAACGAGCTCGCTTCCCGACCTATACCTCCGGAAAACGTGTCAGGGAGCATGCCAAGAGTGTGGGTTGAAGTCCTCGGAGCACGAGACCCGAAGATCGAAAGACTTATGACCAATACGGAGCAAAGGGAAGAAACCGTCGGGGGACCGCTTTTTACCCCAGGACGAGAAAACTGAGTCCGGGGCATTCCCGCTCGCGTTTTCTTGGGACGAGCACCGGAAGTCCTCGAGCTCAGCCCGTTTCCTTCGCTGCAAGTGCATTTCCAGTGGTTTCTGACACCGGACGAGCGTTCGCCACTCGTTGGAAGCTTCGGCCATCTTTTGGACCGTTTTGGGTCGCACCACAGTTCTCCCTCCAACGAGCTCGCTTCCCGACCTACACCTCCGGAAAACGTGTCAGGGAGCATGCCAGGAGTGTGGGTTGAAGTCCTCGGAGCACGAGACCCGAAGATCGAAAGACTTATGACCAATACGGAGCAAAGGGAACAAACCGTCGGGGGACCGCTTTTTACCCCAGGACGAGAAAACTGAGTCCGGGGCATTCCCGCTCGCGTTTTCTTGGGACGAGCACCGGAAGTCCTCGAGCTCAGCCCGTTTCCTTCGCTGCAAGTGCATTTGCAGTGGTTTCTGACACCGGACGAGCGTTCGCCACTCGTTGGAAGCTTCGGCCATCTTTTGACCGTTTTGGGTCGCACCACAGTTCTCCATCCAACGAGCTCGCTTCCCGACCTATACCTCCGGAAAACGTGTCAGGGAGCATGCCAGGAGTGTGGGTTGAAGTCCTCGGAGCACGAGACCCGAAGATCGAAAGACTTATGACCAATACGGAGCAAAGGGAAGAAACCGTCGGGGCACCGCTTTTTACCCCAGGACGAGAAAACTGAGTCCGGGGCATTCCCGCTCGCGTTTTCTTGGGACGAGCACCGGAAGTCCTCGAGCTCAGCCCGTTTCCTTCGCTGCAAGTGCATTTCCAGTGGTTTCTGACACCGGACGAGCGTTCGCCACTCGTTGGAAGCTTCGGCCATCTTTTGGACCGTTTTGGGTCGCACCACAGTTCTCCCTCCAACGAGCTCGCTTCCCGACCTATACCTCCGGAAAACGTGTCAGGGAGCATGCCAGGAGTGTGGGTTGAAGTCCTCGGAGCACGAGACCCGAAGATCGAAAGACTTATGACCAATACGGAGCAAAGGGAAGAAACCGTCGGGGGACCGCTTTTTACCCCAGGACGAGAAAACTGAGTCCGGGGCATTCCCGCTCGCGTTTTCTTGGGACGAGCACCGGAAGTCCTCGAGCTCAGCCCGTTTCCTTCGCTGCAAGTGCATTTCCAGTGGTTTCTGACACCGGACGAGCGTTCGCCACTCGTTGGAAGCTTCGGCCATCTTTTGGACCGTTTTGGGTCGCACCACAGTTCTCCCTCCAACGAGCTCGCTTCCCGACCTATACCTCCGGAAAACGTCTCAGGGAGCATGCCAGAAGTGTGGGTTGAAGTCCTCGGAGCACGAGACCCGAAGATCGAAAGACTTATGACCAATACGGAGCAAAGGGAAGAAACCGTCGGGGGACCGCTTTTTACCCCAGGACGAGAAAACTGAGTTCGGGGCATTCCCGCTCGCGTTTTCCTGGGACGAGCACCGGAAGTCCTCGAGCTCAGCCCGTTTCCTTCGCTGCAAGTGCATTTCCAGTGGTTTCTGACACCGGACGAGCGTTCGCCACTCGTTGGAAGCTTCGGCCATCTTTTGGACCGTTTTGGGTCGCACCACAGTTCTCCCTCCAACGAGCTCGCTTCCCGACCTATACCTCCGGAAAACGTGTCAGGGAGCATGCCAGGAGTGTGGGTTGAAGTCCTCGGAGCACGAGACCCGAAGATCGAAAGACTTATGACCAATACGGAGCAAAGGGAAGAAACCGTCGGGGGACCGCTTTTTACCCCAGGACGAGAAAACTGAGTCCGGGGCATTCCCGCTCACGTTTTCTTGGGACGAGCACCGGAAGTCCTTGAGCTCAGCTCGTTTCCTTCGCTGCAAGTGCATTTCCAGTGGTTCCTGCCACCGGACGAGCGTTCGCCACTCGTTGGAAGCTTCGGCCATCTTTTGGACCGTTTTGGGTCGCACCACAGTTTTCCCTCCAACGAGCTCGCTTCCCGACCTATACCTCCGGAAAACGTGTCAGGGAGCATGCCAGGAGTGTGGGTTGAAGTCCTCCAAGCACGAGACCCGAAGATCGAAAGACTTATGACCGATACGGAGCAAAGGGAAGAAACCGTCGGGGGACCGCTTTTTACCCCAGGACGAGAAAACTGAGTCCGGGGCATTCCCTCTCGCGTTTTCTTGGGACGAGCACCGGAAGTCCTCGAGCTCAGCCCGTTTCCTTCGCTGCAAGTGCATTTCCAGTGGTTTCTGACACCGGACGAGCGTTCGCCACTCGTTGGAAGCTTCGGCCATCTTTTGGACCGTTTTGGGTCGCACCACAGTTCTCCCTCCAACGAGCTCGCTTCCCGACCTATACCTCCGGAAAACATGTCAGGGAGCATGCCAGGAGTGTGGGTTGAAGTCCTCGGAGCACGAGACCCGAAGATCGAAAGACTTATGACCGATACGGAGCAAAGGGAAGAAACCGTCGGGGGACCGCTTTTTACCCCAGGACGAGAAAACTGAGTCCGGGGCATTCCCGCTCGCGTTTTCTTGGGACGAGCACCGGAAGTCCTCGAGCTCAGCCCGTTTCCTTCGCTGCAAGTGCATTTCCAGTGGTTTCTGACACCGGACGAGCGTTCGCCACTCGTTGGAAGCTTCGGCCATCTTTTGGACCGTTTTGGGTCGCACCACAGTTCTCCCTCCAACGAGCTCGCTTCCCGACCTATACCTCCGGAAAACGTGTCAGGGAGCATGCCAGGAGTGTGGGTTGAAGTCCTCGGAGCACGAGACCCGAAGATCGAAAGACTTATGACCGATACGGAGCAAAGGGAAGAAACAGTCGGGGGACCGCTTTTTACCCCAGGACGAGAAAACTGAGTCCGGGGCATTCTCGCTCGCGTTTTCTTGGGACGAGCACCGGAAGTCCTCGAGCTCAGCCCGTTTCCTTCGCTGCAAGTGCATTTCCAGTGGTTTCTGACACCGGACGAGCGTTCGCCACTCGTTGGAAGCTTCGGCCATCTTTTGGACCGTTTTGGGTCGCACCACAGTTCTCCCTCCAACGAGCTCGCTTCCCGACCTATACCTCCGGAAAACGTGTCAGGGAGCATGCCAAGAGTGTGGGTTGAAGTCCTCGGAGCACGAGACCCGAAGATCGAAAGACTTATGACCAATACGGAGCAAAGGGAAGAAACCGTCGGGGGACCGCTTTTTACCCCAGGACGAGAAAACTGAGTCCGGGGCATTCCCGCTCGCGTTTTCTTGGGACGAGCACCGGAAGTCCTCGAGCTCAGCCCGTTTCCTTCGCTGCAAGTGCATTTCCAGTGGTTTCTGACACCGGACGAGCGTTCGCCACTCGTTGGAAGCTTCGGCCATCTTTTGGACCGTTTTGGGTCGCACCACAGTTCTCCCTCCAACGAGCTCGCTTCCCGACCTATACCTCCGGAAAACGTCTCAGGGAGCATGCCAGAAGTGTGGGTTGAAGTCCTCGGAGCACGAGACCCGAAGATCGAAAGACTTATGACCAATACGGAGCAAAGGGAAGAAACCGTCGGGGGACCGCTTTTTACCCCAGGACGAGAAAACTGAGTTCGGGGCATTCCCGCTCGCGTTTTCCTGGGACGAGCACCGGAAGTCCTCGAGCTCAGCCCGTTTCCTTCGCTGCAAGTGCATTTCCAGTGGTTTCTGACACCGGACGAGCGTTCGCCACTCGTTGGAAGCTTCGGCCATCTTTTGGACCGTTTTGGGTCGCACCACAGTTCTCCCTCCAACGAGCTCGCTTCCCGACCTATACCTCCGGAAAACGTGTCAGGGAGCATGCCAGGAGTGTGGGTTGAAGTCCTCGGAGCACGAGACCCGAAGATCGAAAGACTTATGACCAATACGGAGCAAAGGGAAGAAACCGTCGGGGGACCGCTTTTTACCCCAGGACGAGAAAACTGAGTCCGGGGCATTCCCGCTCACGTTTTCTTGGGACGAGCACCGGAAGTCCTTGAGCTCAGCTCGTTTCCTTCGCTGCAAGTGCATTTCCAGTGGTTCCTGCCACCGGACAAGCGTTCGCCACTCGTTGGAAGCTTCGGCCATCTTTTGGACCGTTTTGGGTCGCACCACAGTTTTCCCTCCAACGAGCTCGCTTCCCGACCTATACCTCCGGAAAACGTGTCAGGGAGCATGCCAGGAGTGTGGGTTGAAGTCCTCCAAGCACGAGACCCGAAGATCGAAAGACTTATGACCGATACGGAGCAAAGGGAAGAAACCGTCGGGGGACCGCTTTTTACCCCAGGACGAGAAAACTGAGTCCGGGGCATTCCCTCTCGCGTTTTCTTGGGACGAGCACCGGAAGTCCTCGAGCTCAGCCCGTTTCCTTCGCTGCAAGTGCATTTCCAGTGGTTTCTGACACCGGACGAGCGTTCGCCACTCGTTGGAAGCTTCGACCATCTTTTGGACCGTTTTGGGTCGCACCACAGTTCTCCCTCCAACGAGCTCGCTTCCCGACCTATACCTCCGGAAAACATGTCAGGGAGCATGCCAGGAGTGTGGGTTGAAGTCCTCGGAGCACGAGACCCGAAGATCGAAAGACTTATGACCGATACGGAGCAAAGGGAAGAAACCGTCGGGGGACCGCTTTTTACCCCAGGACGAGAAAACTGAGTCCGGGGCATTCCCGCTCGCGTTTTCTTGGGACGAGCACCGGAAGTCCTCGAGCTCAGCCCGTTTCCTTCGCTGCAAGTGCATTTCCAGTGGTTTCTGACACCGGACGAGCGTTCGCCACTCGTTGGAAGCTTCGGCCATCTTTTGGACCGTTTTGGGTCGCACCACAGTTCTCCCTCCAACGAGCTCGCTTCCCGACCTATACCTCCGGAAAACGTGTCAGGGAGCATGCCAGGAGTGTGGGTTGAAGTCCTCGGAGCACGAGACCCGAAGATCGAAAGACTTATGACCGATACGGAGCAAAGGGAAGAAACAGTCGGGGGACCGCTTTTTACCCCAGGACGAGAAAACTGAGTCCGGGGCATTCTCGCTCGCGTTTTCTTGGGACGAGCACCGGAAGTCCTCGAGCTCAGCCCGTTTCCTTCGCTGCAAGTGCATTTCCAGTGGTTTCTGACACCGGACGAGCGTTCGCCACTCGTTGGAAGCTTCGGCCATCTTTTGGACCGTTTTGGGTCGCACCACAGTTCTCCCTCCAACGAGCTCGCTTCCCGACCTATACCTCCGGAAAACGTGTCAGGGAGCATGCCAAGAGTGTGGGTTGAAGTCCTCGGAGCACGAGACCCGAAGATCGAAAGACTTATGACCAATACGGAGCAAAGGGAAGAAACCGTCGGGGGACCGCTTTTTACCCCAGGACGAGAAAACTGAGTCCGGGGCATTCCCGCTCGCGTTTTCTTGGGACGAGCACCGGAAGTCCTCGAGCTCAGCCCGTTTCCTTCGCTGCAAGTGCATTTCCAGTGGTTTCTGACACCGGACGAGCGTTCGCCACTCGTTGGAAGCTTCGGCCATCTTTTGGACCGTTTTGGGTCGCACCACAGTTCTCCCTCCAACGAGCTCGCTTCCCGACCTACACCTCCGGAAAACGTGTCAGGGAGCATGCCAGGAGTGTGGGTTGAAGTCCTCGGAGCACGAGACCCGAAGATCGAAAGACTTATGACCAATACGGAGCAAAGGGAACAAACCGTCGGGGGACCGCTTTTTACCCCAGGACGAGAAAACTGAGTCCGGGGCATTCCCGCTCGCGTTTTCTTGGGACGAGCACCGGAAGTCCTCGAGCTCAGCCCGTTTCCTTCGCTGCAAGTGCATTTGCAGTGGTTTCTGACACCGGACGAGCGTTCGCCACTCGTTGGAAGCTTCGGCCATCTTTTGACCGTTTTGGGTCGCACCACAGTTCTCCATCCAACGAGCTCGCTTCCCGACCTATACCTCCGGAAAACGTGTCAGGGAGCATGCCAGGAGTGTGGGTTGAAGTCCTCGGAGCACGAGACCCGAAGATCGAAAGACTTATGACCAATACGGAGCAAAGGGAAGAAACCGTCGGGGCACCGCTTTTTACCCCAGGACGAGAAAACTGAGTCCGGGGCATTCCCGCTCGCGTTTTCTTGGGACGAGCACCGGAAGTCCTCGAGCTCAGCCCGTTTCCTTCGCTGCAAGTGCATTTCCAGTGGTTTCTGACACCGGACGAGCGTTCGCCACTCGTTGGAAGCTTCGGCCATCTTTTGGACCGTTTTGGGTCGCACCACAGTTCTCCCTCCAACGAGCTCGCTTCCCGACCTATACCTCCGGAAAACGTGTCAGGGAGCATGCCAGGAGTGTGGGTTGAAGTCCTCGGAGCACGAGACCCGAAGATCGAAAGACTTATGACCAATACGGAGCAAAGGGAAGAAACCGTCGGGGGACCGCTTTTTACCCCAGGACGAGAAAACTGAGTCCGGGGCATTCCCGCTCGCGTTTTCTTGGGACGAGCACCGGAAGTCCTCGAGCTCAGCCCGTTTCCTTCGCTGCAAGTGCATTTCCAGTGGTTTCTGACACCGAACGAGCGTTCGCCACTCGTTGGAAGCTTCGGCCATCTTTTGGACCGTTTTGGGTCGCACCACAGTTCTCCCTCCAACGAGCTCGCTTCCCGACCTATACCTCCGGAAAACGTCTCAGGGAGCATGCCAGAAGTGTGGGTTGAAGTCCTCGGAGCACGAGACCCGAAGATCGAAAGACTTATGACCAATACGGAGCAAAGGGAAGAAACCGTCGGGGGACCGCTTTTTACCCCAGGACGAGAAAACTGAGTTCGGGGCATTCCCGCTCGCGTTTTCCTGGGACGAGCACCGGAAGTCCTCGAGCTCAGCCCGTTTCCTTCGCTGCAAGTGCATTTCCAGTGGTTTCTGACACCGGACGAGCGTTCGCCACTCGTTGGAAGCTTCGGCCATCTTTTGGACCGTTTTGGGTCGCACCACAGTTCTCCCTCCAACGAGCTCGCTTCCCGACCTATACCTCCGGAAAACGTGTCAGGGAGCATGCCAGGAGTGTGGGTTGAAGTCCTCGGAGCACGAGACCCGAAGATCGAAAGACTTATGACCAATACGGAGCAAAGGGAAGAAACCGTCGGGGGACCGCTTTTTACCCCAGGACGAGAAAACTGAGTCCGGGGCATTCCCGCTCGCGTTTTCTTGGGACGAGCACCGGAAGTCCTCGAGCTCAGCCCGTTTCCTTCGCTGCGAGTGCATTTCCAGTGGTTTCTGACACCGGACGAGCGTTCGCCACTCGTTGGAAGCTTCGGCCATCTTTTGGACCGTTTTGGGTCGCACCACAGTTCTCCCTCCAACGAGCTCGCTTCCCGACCTATACCTCCGGAAAACGTGTCAGGGAGCATGCCAGGAGTGTGGGTTGAAGTCCTCGGAGAACGAGACCCGAAGATCGAAAGACTTATGACCAATACGGAGCAAAGGGAAGAAACCGTCGGGGGACCGCTTTTTACCCCAGGACGAGAAAACTGAGTCCGGGGCATTCCCGCTCGCGTTTTCTTGGGACGAGCACCGGAAGTCCTCGAGCTCAGCCCGTTTCCTTCGCTGCAAGTGCATTTGCAGTGGTTTCTGACACCGGACGAGCGTTCGCCACTCGTTGGAAGCTTCGGCCATCTTTTGGACCGTTTTGGGTCGCACCACAGTTCTCCCTCCAACGAGCTCGCTTCCCGACCTATACCTCCAGAAAACGTGTCAGGGAGCATGCCAGGAGTGTGGGTTGAAGTCCTCGGAGCACGAGACCCGAAGATCGAAAGACTTATGACCATTACGGAGCAAAGGGAAGAAACCGTCGGGGGACCGCTTTTTACCCCAGGACGAGAAAACTGAGTCCGGGGCATTCCCGCTCGCGTTTTCTTGGGACGAGCACCGGAAGTCCTCGAGCTCAGCCCGTTTCCTTCGCTGCAAGTGCATTTCCAGTGGTTTCTGACACCGGACGAGCGTTCGCCACTCGTTGGAAGCTTCGGCCATCTTTTGGACCGTTTTGGGTCGCACCACAGTTCTCCCTCCAACGAGCTCGCTTCCCGACCTATACCTCCGGAAAACGTGTCAGGGAGCATGCCAGGAGTGTGGGTTGAAGTCCTCGGAGCACGAGACCCGAAGATCGAAAGACTTATGACCATTACGGAGCAAAGGGAAGAAACCGTCGGGGGACCGCTTTTTACCCCAGGACGAGAAAACTGAGTCCGGGGCATTCCCGCTCGCGTTTTCTTGGGACGAGCACCGGAAGTCCTCGAGCTCAGCCCGTTTCCTTCGCTGCAAGTGCATTTCCAGTGGTTTCTGACACCGGACGAGCGTTCGCCACTCGTTGGAAGCTTCGGCCATCTTTTGGACCGTTTTGGGTCGCACCACAGTTCTCCCTCCAACGAGCTCGCTTCCCGACCTATACCTCCGGAAAACGTGTCAGGGAGCATGCCAGGAGTGTGGGTTGAAGTCCTCGGAGCACGAGACCCGAAGATCGAAAGACTTATGACCAATACGGAGCAAAGGGAAGAAACCGTCGGGGGACCGCTTTTTACCCCAGGACGAGAAAACTGAGTCCGGGGCATTCCCGCTCGCGTTTTCCTGGGACGAGCACCGAAAGTCCTCGAGCTCAGCCCGTTTCCTTCGCTGCAAGTGCATTTCCAGTGGTTTCTGACACCGGACGAGCGTTCGCCACTCGTTGGAAGCTTCGGCCATCTTTTGGACCGTTTTGGGTCGCACCACAGTTCTCCCTCCAACGAGCTCGCTTCCCGACCTATACCTCCGGAAAACGTGTCAGGGAGCATGCCAGAAGTGTGGGTTGAAGTCCTCGGAGCACGAGACCCGAAGATCGAAAGACTTATGACCAATACGGAGCAAAGGGAAGAAACCGTCGGGGGACCGCTTTTTACCCCAGGACGAGAAAACTGAGTCCGGGGCATTCCCGCTCGCGTTTTCTTGGGACGAGCACCGGAAGTCCTCGAGCTCAGCCCGTTTCCTTCGCTGCAAGTGCATTTCCAGTGGTTTCTGACACCGGACGAGCGTTCGCCACTCGTTGGAAGCTTCGGCCATCTTTTGGACCGTTTTGGGTCGCACCACAGTTCTCCCTCCAACGAGCTCGCTTCCCGACCTATACCTCCGGAAAACGTGTCAGGGAGCATGCCAGGAGTGTGGGTTGAAGTCCTCGGAGCACGAGACCCGAAGATCGAAAGACTTATGACCATTACGGAGCAAAGGGAAGAAACCGTCGGGGGACCGCTTTTTACCCCAGGACGAGAAAACTGAGTCCGGGGCATTCCCGCTCGCGTTTTCTTGGGACGAGCACCGGAAGTCCTCGAGCTCAGCCCGTTTCCTTCGCTGCAAGTGCATTTCCAGTGGTTTCTGACACCGGACGAGCGTTCGCCACTCGTTGGAAGCTTCGGCCATCTTTTGGACCGTTTTGGGTCGCACCACAGTTCTCCCTCCAACGAGCTCGCTTCCCGACCTATACCTCCGGAAAACGTGTCAGGGAGCATGCCAGGAGTGTGGGTTGAAGTCCTCGGAGCACGAGACCCGAAGATCGAAAGACTTATGACCAATACGGAGCAAAGGGAAGAAACCGTCGGGGGACCGCTTTTTACCCCAGGACGAGAAAACTGAGTCCGGGGCATTCCCGCTCGCGTTTTCTTGGGACGAGCACCGGAAGTCCTCGAGCTCAGCCCGTTTCCTTCGCTGCAAGTGGAGTTCCAGTGGTTTCTGACACCGGACGAGCGTTCGCCACTCGTTGGAAGCTTCGGCCATCTTTTGGACCGTTTTGGGTCGCACCACAGTTCTCCCTCCAACGAGCTCGCTTCCCGACCTATACCTCCGGAAAACGTGTCAGGGAGCATGCCAGGAGTGTGGGTTGAAGTCCTCGGAGCACGAGACCCGAAGATCGAAAGACTTATGACCAATACGGAGCAAAGGGAAGAAACCGTCGGGGGACCGCTTTTTCCCCAGGACGAGAAAACTGAGTCCGGGGCATTCCCGCTCGCGTTTTCTTGGGACGAGCACCGGAAGTCCTCGAGCTCAGCCTGTTTCCTTCGCTGCAAGTGGAGTTCCAGTGGTTTCTGACACCGGACGAGCGTTCGCCACTCGTTGGAAGCTTCGGCCATCTTTTGGACCGTTTTGGGTCGCACCACAGTTCTCCCTCCAACGAGCTCGCTTCCCGACCTATACCTCCGGAAAACGTGTCAGGGAGCATGCCAGGAGTGTGGGTTGAAGTCCTCGGAGCACGAGACCCGAAGATCGAAAGACTTATGACCAATACGGAGCAAAGGGAAGAAACCGTCGGGGGACCGCTTTTTACCCCAGGACGAGAAAACTGAGTCCGGGGCATTCCCGCTCGCGTTTTCTTGGGACGAGCACCGGAAGTCCTCGAGCTCAGCCCGTTTCCTTCGCTGCAAGTGCATTTCCAGTGGTTTCTGACACCGGACGAGCGTTCGCCACTCGTTGGAAGCTTCGGCCATCTTTTGGACCGTTTTTGGTCGCACCACAGTTCTCCCTCCAACGAGCTCGCTTCCCGACCTATACCTCCGGAAAACGTGTCAGGGAGCATGCCAGGAGTGTGGGTTGAAGTCCTCGGAGCAGGAGACCCGAAGATCGAAAGACTTATGACCAATACGGAGCAAAGGGAAGAAACCGTCGGGGGACCGCTTTTTACCCCAGGACGAGAAAACTGAGTCCGGGGCATTCCCGCTCGCGTTTTCTTGGGACGAGCACCGGAAGTCCTCGAGCTCAGCCCGTTTCCTTCGCTGCAAGTGCATTTCCAGTGGTTTCTGACACCGGACGAGCGTTCGCCACTCGTTGGAAGCTTCGGCCATCTTTTGGACCGTTTTGGGTCGCACCACAGTTCTCCCTCCAACGAGCTCGCTTCCCGACCTATACCTCCGGAAAACGTGTCAGGGAGCATGCCAGGAGTGTGGGTTGAAGTCCTCGGAGCACGAGACCCGAAGATCGAAAGACTTATGACCGATACGGAGCAAAGGGAAGAAACCGTCGGGGGACCGCTTTTTACCCCAGGACGAGAAAACTGAGTCCGGGGCATTCCCGCTCGCGTTTTCTTGGGACGAGCACCGGAAGTCCTCGAGCTCAGCCCGTTTCCTTCGCTGCAAGTGCATTTCCAGTGGTTTCTGACACCGGACGAGCGTTCGCCACTCGTTGGAAGCTTCGGCCATCTTTTGGACCGTTTTGGGTCGCACCACAGTTCTCCCTCCAACGAGCTCGCTTCCCGACCTATACCTCCGGAAAACGTGTCAGGGAGCATGCCAGGAGTGTGGGTTGAAGTCCTCGGAGCACGAGACCCGAAGATCGAAAGACTTATGACCAATACGGAGCAAAGGGAAGAAACCGTCGGGGGACCGCTTTTTACCCCAGGACGAGAAAATTGAGTCCGGGTCATACCCGCTCGCGTTTTGTTGGGACGAGCACCGGAAGTCCTCGAGCTCAGCCCGTTTCCTTCGCTGCAAGTGCATTTCCAGTGGTTTCTGACACCGGACGAGCGTTCGCCACTCGTTGGAAGCTTCGGCCATCTTTTGGACCGTTTTGGATCGCACCACAGTTCTCCCTCTAACGAGCTCGCTTCCCGACCTATACCTCCGGAAAACGTGTCAGGGAGCATGCCAGGAGTGTGGGTTGAAGTCCTCGGAGCACGAGACCCGAAGATCGAAAGACTTATGACCAATACGGAGCAAAGGGAAGAAACCGTCGGGGGACCGCTTTTTACCCCAGGACGAGAAAACTGAGTCCGGGGCATTCCCGCTCGCGTTTTCTTGGGACGAGCACCGGAAGTCCTCGAGCTCAGCCCGTTTCCTTCGCTGCAAGTGCATTTCCAGTGGTTTCTGACACCGGACGAGCGTTCGCCACTCGTTGGAAGCTTCGGCCATCTTTTGGACCGTTTTGGGTCGCACCACAGTTCTCCCTCCAACGAGCTCGCTTCCCGACCTATACCTCCGGAAAACGTGTCAGGGAGCATGCCAGGAGTGTGGGTTGAAGTCCTCGGAGCACGAGACCCGAAGATCAAAAGACTTATGACCAATACGGAGCAAAGGGAAGAAACCGTCGGGGGACCGCTTTTTACCCCAGGACGAGAAAACTGAGTCCGGGGCATTCCCGCTCGCGTTTTCTTGGGACGAGCACCGGAAGTCCTCGAGCTCAGCCCGTTTCCTTCGCTGCAAGTGCATTTCCAGTGGTTTCTGACACCGGACGAGCGTTCGCCACTCGTTGGAAGCTTCGGCCATCTTTTGGACCGTTTTTGTCGCACCACAGTTCTCCCTCCAACGAGCTCGCTTCCCGACCTATACCTCCGGAAAACGTGTCAGGGAGCATGCCAGGAGTGTGGGTTGAAGTCCTCGGAGCACGAGACCCGAAGATCGAAAGACTTATGACCAATACGGAGCAAAGGGAAGAAACCGTCGGGGGACCGCTTTTTACCCCAGGACGAGAAAACTGAGTCCGGGGCATTCCCGCTCGCGTTTTCTTGGGACGAGCACCGGAAGTCCTCGAGCTCAGCCCGTTTCCTTCGCTGCAAGTGCATTTCCAGTGGTTTCTGACACCGGACGAGCGTTCGCCACTCGTTGGAAGCTTCGGCCATCTTTTGGACCGTTTTGGGTCGCACCACAGTTCTCCCTCCAACGAGCTCGCTTCCCGACCTATACCTCCGGAAAACGTGTCAGGGAGCATGCCAGGAGTGTGGGTTGAAGTCCTCGGAGCACGAGACCCGAAGATCGAAAGACTTATGACCAATACGGAGCAAAGGGAAGAAACCGTCGGGGGACCGCTTTTTACCCCAGGACGAGAAAACTGAGTCCGGGGCATTCCCGCTCGCGTTTTCTTGGGACGAGCACCGGAAGTCCTCGAGCTCAGCCCGTTTCCTTCGCTGCAAGTGCATTTCCAGTGGTTTCTGACACCGGACGAGCGTTCGCCACTCGTTGGAAGCTTCGGCCATCTTTTGGACCGTTTTGGGTCGCACCACAGTTCTCCCTCCAACGAGCTCGCTTCCCGACCTATACCTCCGGAAAACGTGTCAGGGAGCATGCCAGGAGTGTGGGTTGAAGTCCTCGGAGCACGAGACCCGAAGATCGAAAGACTTATGACCAATACGGAGCAAAGGGAAGAAACCGTCGGGGGACCGCTTTTTACCCCAGGACGAGAAAACTGAGTCCGGGGCATTCCCGCTCGCGTTTTCTTGGGACGAGCACCGGAAGTCCTCGAGCTCAGCCCGTTTCCTTCGCTGCAAGTGCATTTCCAGTGGTTTCTGACACCGGACGAGCGTTCGCCACTCGTTGGAAGCTTCGGCCATCTTTTGGACCGTTTTGGGTCGCACCACAGTTCTCCCTCCAACGAGCTCGCTTCCCGACCTATACCTCCGGAAAACGTGTCAGGGAGCATGCCAGGAGTGTGGGTTGAAGTCCTCGGAGCACGAGACCCGAAGATCGAAAGACTTATGACCAATACGGAGCAAAGGGAAGAAACCGTCGGGGGACCGCTTTTTACCCCAGGACGAGAAAACTGAGTCCGGGGCATTCCCGCTCGCGTTTTCTTGGGACGAGCACCGGAAGTCCTCGAGCTCAGCCCGTTTCCTTCGCTGCAAGTGCATTTCCAGTGGTTTCTGACACTGGACGAGCGTTCGCCACTCGTTGGAAGCTTCGGCCATCTTTTGGACCGTTTTGGGTCGCACCACAGTTCTCCCTCCAACGAGCTCGCTTCCCGACCTATACCTCCGGAAAACGTGTCAGGGAGCATGCCAGGAGTGTGGGTTGAAGTCCTCGGAGCACGAGACCCGAAGATCGAAAGACTTATGACCAATACGGAGCAAAGGGAAGAAACCGTCGGGGGACGGCTTTTTACCCCAGGACGAGAAAACTGAGTCCGGGGCATTCCCGCTCGCGTTTTCTTGGGACGAGCACCGGAAGTCCTCGAGCTCAGCCCGTTTCCTTCGCTGCAAGTGCATTTCCAGTGGTTTCTAACACCGGACGAGCGTTCGCCACTCGTTGGAAGCTTCGGCCATCTTTTGGACCGTTTTGGGTCGCACCACAGTTCTCCCTCCAACGAGCTCGCTTCCCGACCTATACCTCCGGAAAACGTGTCAGGGAGCATGCCAGGAGTGTGGGTTGAAGTCCTCGGAGCACGAGACCCGAAGATCGAAAGACTTATGACCAATACGGAGCAAAGGGAAGAAACCGTCGGGGGACCGCTTTTTACCCCAGGACGAGAAAACTGAGTCCGGGGCATTCCCGCTCGCGTTTTCTTGGGACGAGCACCGGAAGTCCTCGAGCTCAGCCCGTTTCCTTCGCTGCAAGTGCATTTCCAGTGGTTTCTGACACCGGACGAGCGTTCGCCACTCGTTGGAAGCTTCGGCCATCTTTTGGACCGTTTTGGGTCGCACCACAGTTCTCCCTCCAACGAGCTCGCTTCCCGACCTATACCTCCGGAAAACGTGTCAGGGAGCATGCCAGGAGTGTGGGTTGAAGTCCTCGGAGCACGAGACCCGAAGATCGAAAGACTTATGACCAATACGGAGCAAAGGGAAGAAACCGTCGGGGGACTGCTTTTTACCCCAGGACGAGAAAACTGAGTCCGGGGCATTCCCGCTCGCGTTTTCTTGGGACGAGCACCGGAAGTCCTCGAGCTCAGCCCGTTTTCTTCGCTGCAAGTGCATTTCCAGTGGTTTCTGACACCGGACGAGCGTTCGCCACTCGTTGGAAGCTTCGGCCATCTTTTGGACCGTTTTGGGTCGCACCACAGTTCTCCCTCCAACGAGCTCGCTTCCCGACCTATACCTCCGGAAAACGTGTCAGGGAGCATGCCAGGAGTGTGGGTTGAAGTCCTCGGAGCACGAGACCCGAAGATCGAAAGACTTATGACCAATACGGAGCAAAGGGAAGAAACCGTCGGGGGACCGCTTTTTACCCCAGGACTAGAAAACTGAGTCCGGGGCATTCCCGCTCGCGTTTTCTTGGGACGAGCACCGGAAGTCCTCGAGCTCAGCCCGTTTCCTTCGATGCAAGTGCATTTCCAGTGGTTTCTGACACCGGACGAGCGTTCGCCACTCGTTGGAAGCTTCGGCCATGTTTTGGACCGTTTTGGGTCGCACCACAGTTCTCCCTCCAACGAGCTCGCTTCCCGACCTATACCTCCGGAAAACGTGTCAGGGAGCATGCCAGGAGTGTGGGTTGAAGTCCTCGGAGCACGAGACCCGAAGATCGAAAGACTTATGACCAATACGGAGCAAAGGGAAGAAACCGTCGGGGGACCGCTTTTTACCCCAGGACGAGAAAACTTAGTCCGGGGCATTCCCGCTCGCGTTTTCTTGGGACGAGCACCGGAAGTCCTCGAGCTCAGCCCGTTTCCTTCGCTGCAAGTGCATTTCCAGTGGTTTCTGACACCGGACGAGCGTTCGCCACTCGTTGGAAGCTTCGGCCATCTTTTGGACCGTTTTGGGTCGCACCACAGTTCTCCCTCCAACGAGCTCGCTTCCCGACCTATACCTCCGGAAAACGTGTCAGGGAGCATGCCAGGAGTGTGGGTTGAAGTCCTCGGAGCACGAGACCCGAAGATCGAAAGACTTATGACCAATACGGAGCAAAGGGAAGAAACCGTCGGGGGACCGCTTTTTACCCCAGGACGAGAAAACTGAGTCCGGGGCATTCCCGCTCGCGTTTTCTTGGGACGAGCACCGGAAGTCCTCGAGCTCAGCCCGTTTCCTTCGCTGCAAGTGCATTTCCAGTGGTTTCTGACACCGGACGAGCGTTCGCCACTCGTTGGAAGCTTCGGCCATCTTTTGGACCGTTTTGGGTCGCACCACAGTTCTCCCTCCAACGAGCTCGCTTCCCGACCTATACCTCCGGAAAACGTGCCAGGGAGCATGCCAGGAGTGTGGGTTGAAGTCCTCGGAGCACGAGACCCGAAGATCGAAAGACTTATGACCAATACGGAGCAAAGGGAAGAAACCGTCGGGGGACTGCTTTTTACCCCAGGACGAGAAAACTGAGTCCGGGGCATTCCCGCTCGCGTTTTCTTGGGACGAGCACCGGAAGCCCTCGAGCTCAGCCCGTTTCCTTCGCTGCAAGTGCATTTCCAGTGGTTTCTGACACCGGACGAGCGTTCGCCACTCGTTGGAAGCTTCGGCCATCTTTTGGACCGTTTTGGGTCGCACCACAGTTCTCCCTCCAACGAGCTCGCTTCCCGACCTATACCTCCGGAAAACGTGCCAGGCAGCATGCCAGGAGTGTGGGTTGAAGTCCTCGGAGCACGAGACCCGAAGATCGAAAGACTTATGACCAATACGGAGCAAAGGGAAGAAACCGTCGGCGGACCGCTTTTTACCCCAGGACGAGAAAACTGAGTCCGGGGCATTCCCGCTCGCGTTTTCTTGGGACGAGCACCGGAAGCCCTCGAGCTCAGCCCGTTTCCTTCGCTGCAAGTGCATTTCCATTGGTTTCTGACACCGGACGAGCGTTCGCCACTCGTTGGAAGCTTCGGCCATCTTTTGGACCGTTTTGGGTCGCACCACAGTTCTCCCTCCAACGAGCTCGCTTCCCGACCTATACCTCCGGAAAACGTGTCAGGGAGCATGCCAGGAGTGTGGGTTGAAGTCCTCGGAGCACGAGACCCGAAGATCGAAAGACTTATGACCAATACGGAGCAAAGGGAAGAAACCGTCGGGGGACCGCTTTTTACCCCAGGACGAGAAAACTGAGTCCGGGGCATTCCCGCTCGCGTTTTCTTGGGACGAGCACCGGAAGTCCTCGAGCTCAGCCCGTTTCCTTCGCTGCAAGTGCATTTCCAGTGGTTTCTGACACCGGACGAGCGTTCGCCACTCGTTGGAAGCTTCGGCTATCTTTTGGACCGTTTTGGGTCGCACCACAGTTCTCCCTTCAACGAGCTCGCTTCCCGACCTATACCTCCGGAAAACGTGTCAGGGAGCATGCCAGAAGTGTGGATTGAAGTCCTCGGAGCACGAGACCCGAAGATCGAAAGACTTATGATCAATACGGAGCAAAGGGAAGAAACCGTCGGGGGACCGCTTTTTACCCCAGGACGAGAAAACTGAGTCCGGGGCATTCCCGCTCGCGTTTTCTTGGGACGAGCACCGGAAGCCCTCGAGCTCAGCCCGTTTCCTTCGCTGCAAGTGCATTTCCATTGGTTTCTGACACCGGACGAGCGTTCGCCACTCGTTGGAAGCTTCGGCCATCTTTTGGACCGTTTTGGGTCGCACCACAGTTCTCCCTCCAACGAGCTCGCTTCCCGACCTATACCTCCGGAAAACGTGCCAGGCAGCATGCCAGGAGTGTGGGTTGAAGTCCTCGGAGCACGAGACCCGAAGATCGAAAGACTTATGACCAATACGGAGCAAAGGGAAGAAACCGTCGGGGGACCGCTTTTTACCCCAGGACGAGAAAACTGAGTCCGGGGCATTCCCGCTCGCGTTTTCTTGGGACGAGCACCGGAAGCCCTCGAGCTCAGCCCGTTTCCTTCGCTGCAAGTGCATTTCCAGTGGTTTCTGACACCGGACGAGCGTTCGCCACTCGTTGGAAGCTTCGGCCATCTTTTGGACCGTTTTGGGTCGCACCACAGTTCTCCCTCCAACGAGCTCGCTTCCCGACCTATACCTCCGGAAAACGTGCCAGGCAGCATGCCAGGAGTGTGGGTTGAAGTCCTCGGAGCACGAGACCCGAAGATCGAAAGACTTATGACCAATACGGAGCAAAGGGAAGAAACCGTCGGGGGACCGCTTTTTACCCCAGGACGAGAAAACTGAGTCCGGGGCATTCCCGCTCGCGTTTTCTTGGGACGAGCACCGGAAGCCCTCGAGCTCAGCCCGTTTCCTTCGCTGCAAGTGCATTTCCATTGGTTTCTGACACCGGACGAGCGTTCGCCACTCGTTGGAAGCTTCGGCCATCTTTTGGACCGTTTTGGGTCGCACCACAGTTCTCCCTCCAACGAGCTCGCTTCCCGACCTATACCTCCGGAAAACGTGTCAGGGAGCATGCCAGGAGTGTGGGTTGAAGTCCTCGGAGCACGAGACCCGAAGATCGAAAGACTTATGACCAATACGGAGCAAAGGGAAGAAACCGTCGGGGGACCGCTTTTTACCCCAGGACGAGAAAACTGAGTCCGGGGCATTCCCGCTCGCGTTTTCTTGGGACGAGCACCGGAAGTCCTCGAGCTCAGCCCGTTTCCTTCGCTGCAAGTGCATTTCCAGTGGTTTCTGACACCGGACGAGCGTTCGCCACTCGTTGGAAGCTTCGGCTATCTTTTGGACCGTTTTGGGTCGCACCACAGTTCTCCCTCCAACGAGCTCGCTTCCCGACCTATACCTCCGGAAAACGTGTCAGGGAGCATGCCAGAAGTGTGGATTGAAGTCCTCGGAGCACGAGACCCGAAGATCGAAAGACTTATGATCAATACGGAGCAAAGGGAAGAAATCGTCGGGGGACCGCTTTTTACCCCAGGACGAGAAAACTGAGTCCGGGGCATTCCCGCTCGCGTTTTCTTGGGACGAGCACCGGAAGCCCTCGAGCTCAGCCCGTTTCCTTCGCTGCAAGTGCATTTCCAGTGGTTTCTGACACTGGACGAGCGTTCGCCACTCGTTGGAAGCTTCGGCCACCTTTTGGACCGTTTTGGGTCGCACCACAGTTCTCCCTCCAACGAGCTCGCTTCCCGACCTATACCTCCGGAAAACGTGCCAGGGAGCATGCCAGGAGTGTGGGTTGAAGTCCTCGGAGCACGAGACCCGAAGATCGAAAGACTTATGACCAATACGGAGCAAAGGGAAGAAACCGTCGGGGGACCGCTTTTTACCCCAGGACGAGAAAACTGAGTCCGGGGCATTCCCGCTCGCGTTTTCTTGGGACGAGCACCGGAAGTCCTCGAGCTCAACCCGTTTCCTTCGCTGCAAGTGCATTTCCAGTGGTTTCTGACACCGGACGAGCGTTCGCCACTCGTTGGAAGCTTCGGCCATCTTTTGGACCGTTTTGGGTCGCACCACAGTTCTCCCTCCAACGAGCTCGCTTCCCGACCTATAGCTTCGGAAAACGTGCCAGGGAGCATGCCAGGAGTGTGGGTTGAAGTCCTCGAAGCACGAGACCCGAAGATCGAAAGACTTATGACCAATAGGGAGCAAAGGGAAGAAACCGTCGGGGGACCGCTTTTTACCCCAGGACGAGAAAACTGAGTCCGGGGCATTCCCGCTCGCGTTTTCTTGGGACGAGCACCGGAAGCCCTCGACCTCAGCCCGTTTCCTTCGCTGCAAGTGCATTTCTAGTGGTTTCTGAAACCGGACGAGCGTTCGCCACTCGTTGGAAGCTTCGGCCATCTTTTGGACCGTTTTGGGTCGCACCACAGTTCTCCCTCCAACGAGCTCGCTTCCCGACCTATACCTCTGGAAAACGTGCCAGGGAGCATGCCAGGAGTGTGGGTTGAAGTCCTCGGAGCACGAGACCCGAAGATCGAAAGACTTATGACCAATACGGAGCAAAGGGAAGAAACCGTCGGGGGACCGCTTTTTACCCCAGGACGAGAAAACTGAGTCCGGGGCATTCCCGCTCGCGTTTTCTTGGGACGAGCACCGGAAGTCCTCGAGCTCAGCCCGTTTCCTTCGCTGCAAGTGCATTTCCAGTGGTTTCTGACACCGGACGAGCGTTCGCCACTCGTTGGAAGCTTCGGCCATCTTTTGGACCGTTTTGGGTCGCACCACAGTTCTCCCTCCAACGAGCTCGCTTCCCGACCTATACCTCCGGAAAACGTGTCAGGGAGCATGCCAGGAGTGTGGGTTGAAGTCCTCGGAGCACGAGACCCGAAGATCGAAAGACTTATGACCAATACGGAGCAAAGGGAAGAAACCGTCGGGGGACCGCTTTTTACCCCAGGACGAGAAAACTGAGTCCGGGGCATTCCCGCTCGCGTTTTCTTGGGACGAGCACCGGAAGTCCTCGAGCTCAGCCCGTTTCCTTCGCTGCAAGTGCATTTCCAGTGGTTTCTAACACCGGACGAGCGTTCGCCACTCGTTGGAAGCTTCGGCCATCTTTTGGACCGTTTTGGGTCGCACCACAGTTCTCCCTCCAACGAGCTCGCTTCCCGACCTATACCTCCGGAAAACGTGTCAGGGAGCATGCCAGGAGTGTGGGTTGAAGTCCTCGGAGCACGAGACCCGAAGATCGAAAGACTTATGACCAATATGGAGCAAAGGGAAGAAACCGTCGGGGGACCGCTTTTTACCCCAGGACGAGAAAACTGAGTCCGGTGCATTCCCGCTCGCGTTTTCTTGAGACGAGCACCGGAAGCCCTCGACCTCAGCCCGTTTCCTTCGCTGCAAGTGCATTTCCAGTGGTTTCTGAAACCGGACGTGCGTTCGCCACTCGTTGGAAGCTTCGGCCATCTTTTGGACCGTTTTGGGTCGCACCACAGTTCTCCCTCCAACGAGCTCGCTTCCCGACCTATACCTCCGGAAAACGTGTCAGGGAGCATGCCAGGAGTGTGGGTTGAAGTCCTCGGAGCACGAGACCCGAAGATCGAAAGACTTATGACCAATACGGAGCAAAGGGAAGAAACCGTCGGGGGACCGCTTTTTACCCCAGGACGAGAAAACTGAGTCCGGGGCATTCCCGCTCGCGTTTTCTTGGGACGAGCACCGGAAGTCCTCGAGCTCAGCCCGTTTCCTTCGCTGCAAGTGCATTTCCAGTGGTTTCTGACACCGGACGAGCGTTCGCCACTCGTTGGAAGCTTCGGCCATCTTTTGGACCGTTTTGGGTCGCACCACAGTTCTCCCTCCAACGAGCTCGCTTCCCGACCTATACCTCCGGAAAACGTGTCAGGGAGCATGCCAGGAGTGTGGGTTGAAGTCCTCGGAGCACGAGACCCGAAGATCGAAAGACTTATGACCAATACGGAGCAAAGGGAAGAAACCGTCGGGGGACCGCTTTTTACCCCAGGACTAGAAAACTGAGTCCGGGGCATTCCCGCTCGCGTTTTCTTGGGACGAGCACCAGAAGTCCTCGAGCTCAGCCCGTTTCCTTCGCTGCAAGTGCATTTCCAGTGGCTTCTGACACCGGACGAGCGTTCGCCACTCGTTGGAAGCTTCGGCCATCTTTTGGACCGTTTTGGGTCGCACCACAGTTCTCCCTCCAACGAGCTCGCTTCCCGACCTATACCTCCGGAAAACGTGTCAGGGAGCATGCCAGGAGTGTGGGTTGAAGTCCTCGGAGCACGAGACCCGAAGATCGAAAGACTTATGACCAATACAGAGCAAAGGGAAGAAACCGTCGGGGGACCGCTTTTTACCCCAGGACGAGAAAACTGAGTCCGGGGCATTCCCGCTCGCGTTTTCTTGGGACGAGCACCGGAAGTCCTCGAGCTCAGCCCGTTTCCTTCGCTGCAAGTGCATTTCCAGTGGTTTCTGACACCGGACGAGCGTTCGCCACTCGTTGGAAGCTTCGGCCATCTTTTGGACCGTTTTGGGTCGCACCACAGTTCTCCCTCCAACGAGCTCGCTTCCCGACCTATACCTCCGGAAAACGTGTCAGGAAGCATGCCAGGAGTGTGGGTTGAAGTCCTCGGAGCACGAGACCCGAAGATCGAAAGACTTATGACCAATACGGAGCAAAGGGAAGAAACCGTCGGGGGACCGCTTTTTACCCCAGGACGAGAAAACTGAGTCCGGGCCATTCCCGCTCGCGTTTTCTTGGGACGAGCACCGGAAGTCCTCGAGCTCAGCCCGTTTCCTTCGCTGCAAGTGCATTTCCAGTGGTTTCTAACACCGGACGAGCGTTCGCCACTCGTTGGAAGCTTCGGCCATCTTTTGGACCGTTTTGGGTCGCACCACAGTTCTCCCTCCAACGAGCTCGCTTCCCGACCTATAGCTCCGGAAAACGTGCCAGGGAGCATGCCAGGAGTGTGGGTTGAAGTCCTCGGAGCACGAGACCCGAAGATCGAAAGACTTATGACCAATACGGAGCAAAGGGAAGAAACCGTCGGGGGACCGCTTTTTACCCCAGGATGAGAAAACTGAGTCCGGGGCATTCCCGCTCGCGTTTTCTTGGGACGAGCACCGGAAGTCCTCGAGCTCAGCCCGTTTCCTTCGCTGCAAGTGCATTTCCAGTGGTTTCTGACACCGGACGAGCGTTCGCCACTCGTTGGAAGCTTCGGCCATCTTTTGGACCGTTTTGGGTCGCACCACAGTTCTCCCTCCAACGAGCTCGCTTCCCGACCTATACCTCCGGAAAACGTGTCAGGGAGCATGCCAGGAGTGTGGGTTGAAGTCCTCGGAGCACGAGACCCGAAGATCGAAAGACTTATGACCAATATGGAGCAAAGGGAAGAAACCGTCGGGGGACCGCTTTTTACCCCAGGACGAGAAAACTGAGTCCGGGGCATTCCCGCTCGCGTTTTCTTGAGACGAGCACCGGAAGCCCTCGACCTCAGCCCGTTTCCTTCGCTGCAAGTGCATTTCCAGTGGTTTCTGAAACCGGACGAGCGTTCGCCACTCGTTGGAAGCTTCGGCCATCTTTTGGACCGTTTTGGGTCGCACCACAGTTCTCCCTCCAACGAGCTCGCTTCCCGACCTATACCTCCGGAAAACGTGCCAGGGAGCATGCCAGGAGTGTGGGTTGAAGTCCTTGGAGCACGAGACCCGAAGATCGAAAGACTTATGACCAATACGGAGCAAAGGGAAGAAACCGTCGGGGGACCGCTTTTTACCCCAGGACGAGAAAACTGAGTCCGGGGCATTTCCGCTCGCGGTTTCTTGGGACGAGCACCGGAAGTCCTTGAGCTCAGCCCGTTTCCTTCGCTGCAAGTGCATTTCCAGTGGTTTCTGACACCGGACGAGCGTTCGCCACTCGTTGGAAGCTTCGGCCATCTTTTGGACCGTTTTGGGTCGCACCACAGTTCTCCCTCCAACGAGCTCGCTTCCCGACCTATACCTCCGGAAAACGTGTCAGGGAGCATGCCAGGAGTGTGGGTTGAAGTCCTCGGAGCACGAGACCCGAAGATCGAAAGACTTATGACCAATACGGAGCAAAGGGAAGAAACCGTCGGGGGACCGCTTTTTACCCCAGGACGAGAAAACTGAGTCCGGGCCATTCCCGCTCGCGTTTTCTTGGGACGAGCACCGGAAGTCCTCGAGCTCAGCCCGTTTCCTTCGCTGCAAGTGCATTTCCAGTGGTTTCTGACACCGGACGAGCGTTCGCCACTCGTTGGAAGCTTCGGCCATCTTTTGGACCGTTTTGGGTCGCACCACAGTTCTCCCTCCAACGAGCTCGCTTCCCGACCTATACCTCCGGAAAACGTGTCAGGGAGCATGCCAGGAGTGTGGGTTGAAGTCCTCGGAGCACGAGACCCGAAGATCGAAAGACTTATGACCAATACGGAGCAAAGGGAAGAAACCGTCGGGGGACCGCTTTTTACCCCAGGACGAGAAAACTGAGTCCGGGGCATTCCCGCTCGCGTTTTCTTGGGACGAGCACCGGAAGTCCTCGAGCTCAGACCGTTTCCTTCGCTGCAAGTGCATTTCCAGTGGTTTCTGACACCGGACGAGCGTTCGCCACTCGTTGGAAGCTTCGGCCATCTTTTGGACCGTTTTGGGTCGCACCACAGTTCTCCCTCCAACGAGCTCGCTTCCCGACCTATACCTCCGGAAAACGTGTCAGGGAGCATGCCAGGAGTGTGGGTTGAAGTCCTCGGAGCACGAGACCCGAAGATCGAAAGACTTATGACCAATACGGAGCAAAGGGAAGAAACCGTCGGGGGACCGCTTTTTACCCCAGGACGAGAAAACTGAGTCCGGGCCATTCCCGCTCGCGTTTTCTTGGGACGAGCACCGGAAGTCCTCGAGCTCAGCCCGTTTCCTTCGCTGCAAGTGCATTTCCAGTGGTTTCTGACACCGGACGAGCGTTCGCCACTCGTTGGAAGCTTCTGCCATCTTTTGGACCGTTTTGGGTCGCACCACAGTTCTCCCTCCAACGAGCTCGCTTCCCGACCTATACCTCCGGAAAACGTGTCAGGTAGCATGCCAGGAGTGTGGGTTGAAGTCCTCGGAGCACGAGACCCGAAGATCGAAAGACTTATGACCAATACGGAGCAAAGGGAAGAAACCGTCGGGGGACCGCTTTTTACCCCAGGACGAGAAAACTGAGTCCGGGGCATTCCCGCTCGCGTTTTCTTGGGACGAGCACCGGAAGTCCTCGAGCTCAGCCCGTTTCCTTCGCTGCAAGTGCATTTCCAGTGGTTTCTGACACCGGACGAGCGTTCGCCACTCGTTGGAAGCTGCGGCCATCTTTTGGACCGTTTTGGGTCGCACCACAGTTCTCCCTCCAACGAGCTCGCTTCCCGACCTATACCTCCGGAAAACGTGCCAGGGAGCATGCCTGGAGTGTGGGTTGAAGTCCTCGGAGCACGAGACCCGAAGATCGAAAGACTTATGACCAATACGGAGCAAAGGGAAGAAACCGTCGGGGGACCGCTTTTTACCCCAGGACGAGAAAACTGAGTCCGGGGCATTCCCGCTCGCGTTTTCTTGGGACGAGCACCGGAAGTCCTCGAGCTCAGCCCGTTTCCTTCGCTGCAAGTGCATTTCCAGTGGTTTCTAACACCGGACGAGCGTTCGCCACTCGTTGGAAGCTTCGGCCATCTTTTGGACCGTTTTGGGTCGCACCACAGTTCTCCCTCCAACGAGCTCGCTTCCCGACCTATACCTCCGGAAAACGTGCCAGGGAGCATGCCAGGAGTGTGGGTTGAAGTCCTCGGAGCACGAGACCCGAAGATCGAAAGACTTATGACCAATATGGAGCAAAGGGAAGAAACCGTCGGGGGACCGCTTTTTACCCCAGGACGAGAAAACTGAGTCCGGGGCATTCCCGCTCGCGTTTTCTTGAGACGAGCACCGGAAGCCCTCGACCTCAGCCCGTTTCCTTCGCTGCAAGTGCATTTCCAGTGGTTTCTGAAACCGGACGAGCGTTCGCCACTCGTTGGAAGCTTCGGCCATCTTTTGGACCGTTTTGGGTCGCACCACAGTTCTCCCTCCAACGAGCTCGCTTCCCGACCTATACCTCCGGAAAACGTGCCAGGGAGCATGCCAGGAGTGTGGGTTGAAGTCCTTGGAGCACGAGACCCGAAGATCGAAAGACTTATGACCAATACGGAGCAAAGGGAAGAAACCGTCGGGGGACCGCTTTTTACCCCAGGACGAGAAAACTGAGTCCGGGGCATTCCCGCTCGCGTTTTCTTGGGACGAGCACCGGAAGTCCTCGAGCTCAGACCGTTTCCTTCGCTGCAAGTGCATTTCCAGTGGTTTCTGACACCGGACGAGCGTTCGCCACTCGTTGGAAGCTTCGGCCATCTTTTGGACCGTTTTGGGTCGCACCACAGTTCTCCCTCCAACGAGCTCGCTTCCCGACCTATACCTCCGGAAAACGTGTCAGGGAGCATGCCAGGAGTGTGGGTTGAAGTCCTCGGAGCACGAGACCCGAAGATCGAAAGACTTATGACCAATACGGAGCAAAGGGAAGAAACCGTCGGGGGACCGCTTTTTACCCCAGGACGAGAAAACTGAGTCCGGGCCATTCCCGCTCGCGTTTTCTTGGGACGAGCACCGGAAGTCCTCGAGCTCAGCCCGTTTCCTTCGCTGCAAGTGCATTTCCAGTGGTTTCTGACACCGGACGAGCGTTCGCCACTCGTTGGAAGCTTCTGCCATCTTTTGGACCGATTTTGGGTCGCACCACAGTTCTCCCTCCAACGAGCTCGCTTCCCGACCTATACCTCCGGAAAACGTGTCAGGTAGCATGCCAGGAGTGTGGGTTGAAGTCCTCGGAGCACGAGACCCGAAGATCGAAAGACTTATGACCAATACGGAGCAAAGGGAAGAAACCGTCGGGGGACCGCTTTTTACCCCAGGACGAGAAAACTGAGTCCGGGGCATTCCCGCTCGCGTTTTCTTGGGACGAGCACCGGAAGTCCTCGAGCTCAGCCCGTTTCCTTCGCTGCAAGTGCATTTCCAGTGGTTTCTGACACCGGACGAGCGTTCGCCACTCGTTGGAAGCTGCGGCCATCTTTTGGACCGTTTTGGGTCGCACCACAGTTCTCCCTCCAACGAGCTCGCTTCCCGACCTATACCTCCGGAAAACGTGCCAGGGAGCATGCCAGGAGTGTGGGTTGAAGTCCTCGGAGCACGAGACCCGAAGATCGAAAGACTTATGACCAATACGGAGCAAAGGGAAGAAACCGTCGGGGGACCGCTTTTTACCCCAGGACGAGAAAACTGAGTCCGGGGCATTCCCGCTCGCGTTTTCTTGGGACGAGCACCGGAAGTCCTCGAGCTCAGCCCGTTTCCTTCGCTGCAAGTGCATTTCCAGTGGTCTCTAACACCGGACGAGCGTTCGCCACTCGTTGGAAGCTTCGGCCATCTTTTGGACCGTTTTGGGTCGCACCACAGTTCTCCCTCCAACGAGCTCGCTTCCCGACCTATACCTCCGGAAAACGTGCCAGGGAGCATGCCAGGAGTGTGGGTTGAAGTCCTCGGAGCACGAGACCCGAAGATCGAAAGACTTATGACCAATATGGAGCAAAGGGAAGAAACCGTCGGGGGACCGCTTTTTACCCCAGGACGAGAAAACTGAGTCCGGGGCATTCCCGCTCGCGTTTTCTTGAGACGAGCACCGGAAGCCCTCGACCTCAGCCCGTTTCCTTCGCTGCAAGTGTATTTCCAGTGGTTTCTGAAACCGGACGAGCGTTCGCCACTCGTTGGAAGCTTCGGCCATCTTTTGGACCGTTTTGGGTCGCACCACAGTTCTCCCTCCAACGAGCTCGCTTCCCGACCTATACCTCCGGAAAACGTGCCAGGGAGCATGCCAGGAGTGTGGGTTGAAGTCCTCGGAGCACGAGACCCGAAGATCGAAAGACTTATGACCAATACGGAGCAAAGGGAAGAAACCGTCGGGGGACCGCTTTTTACCCCAGGACGAGAAAACTGAGTCCGGGGCATTCCCGCTCGCGTTTTCTTGGGACGAGCACCGGAAGTCCTCGAGCTCAGACCGTTTCCTTCGCTGCAAGTGCATTTCCAGTGGTTTCTGACACCGGACGAGCGTTCGCCACTCGTTGGAAGCTTCGGCCATCTTTTGGACCGTTTTGGGTCGCACCACAGTTCTCCCTCCAACGAGCTCGCTTCCCGACCTATACCTCCGGAAAACGTGTCAGGGAGCATGCCAGGAGTGTGGGTTGAAGTCCTCGGAGCACGAGACCCGAAGATCGAAAGACTTATGACCAATACGGAGCAAAGGGAAGAAACCGTCGGGGGACCGCTTTTTACCCCAGGACGAGAAAACTGAGTCCGGGCCATTCCCGCTCGCGTTTTCTTGGGACGAGCACCGGAAGTCCTCGAGCTCAGCCCGTTTCCTTCGCTGCAAGTGCATTTCCAGTGGTTTCTGACACCGGACGAGCGTTCGCCACTCGTTGGAAGCTTCTGCCATCTTTTGGACCGTTTTGGGTCGCACCACAGTTCTCCCTCCAACGAGCTCGCTTCCCGACCTATACCTCCGAAAAATGTGTCAGGTAGCATGCCAGGAGTGTGGGTTGAAGTCCTCGGAGCACGAGACCCGAAGATCGAAAGACTTATGACCAATACGGAGCAAAGGGAAGAAACCGTCGGGGGACCGCTTTTTACCCCAGGACGAGAAAACTGAGTCCGGGGCATTCCCGCTCGCGTTTTCTTGGGACGAGCACCGGAAGTCCTCGAGCTCAGCCCGTTTCCTTCGCTGCAAGTGCATTTCCAGTGGTTTCTGACACCGGACGAGCGTTCGCCACTCGTTGGAAGCTGCGGCCATCTTTTGGACCGTTTTGGGTCGCACCACAGTTCTCCCTCCAACGAGCTCGCTTCCCGACCTATACCTCTGGAAAACGTGTCAGGGAGCATGCCAGGAGTGTGGGTTGAAGTCCTCGGAGCACGAGACCCGAAGATCGAAAGACTTATGACCAATACGGAGCAAAGGGAAGAAACCGTCGGGGGACCGCTTTTTACCCCAGGACGAGAAAACTGAGTCCGGGGCATTCCCGCTCGCGTTTTCTTGGGACGAGCACCGAAAGTCCTCGAGCTCAGCCCGTTTCCTTCGCTGCAAGTGCATTTCTAGTGGTTTCTGACACCGGACGAGCGTTCGCCACTCGTTGGAAGCTTCGGCCATCTTTTGGACCGTTTTGGGTCGCACCACAGTTCTCCCTCCAACGAGCTCGCTTCCCGACCTATACCTCCGGAAAACGTGTCAGGGAGCATGCCAGGAGTGTGGGTTGAAGTCCTCGGAGCACGAGACCCGAAGATCGAAAGACTTATGACCAAGACGGAGCAAAGGGAAGAAACCGTCGGGGGACCGCTTTTTACCCCAGGACGAGAAAACTGAGTCCGGGGCATTCCCGCTCGCGTTTTCTTGGGACGAGCACCGGAAGTCCTCGAGCTCAGCCCGTTTCCTTCGCTGCAAGTGCATTTCCAGTGGTTTCTGACACCGGACGAGCGTTCCCCACTCGTTGGAAGCTTCGGCCATCTTTTGGACCGTTTTGGGTCGCACCACAGTTCTCCCTCCAACGAGCTCGCTTCCCGACCTATACCTCCGGAAAACGTGTCAGGGAGCATGCCAAGAGTGTGGGTTGAAGTCCTCGGAGCACGAGACCCGAAGATCGAAAGACTTATGACCAATACGGAGCAAAGGGAAGAAACCGTCGGGGGACCGCTTTTTACCCCAGGACGAGAAAACTGAGTCCGGGGCATTCCCGCTCGCGTTTTCTTGGGACGAGCACCGGAAGTCCTCGAGCTCATCCCGTTTCCTTCGCTGCAAGTGCATTTCCAGTGGTTTCTGACACCGGACGAGCGTTCCCCACTCGTTGGATGCTTCGGCCATCTTTTGGACCGTTTTGGGTCGCACCACAGTTCTCCCTCCAACGAGCTCGCTTCCCGACCTATACCTCCGGAAAACGTGTCAGGGAGCATGCCAGGAGTGTGGGTTGAAGTCCTCGGAGCACGAGACCCGAAGATCGAAAGACTTATGACCAATACGGAGCAAAGGGAAGAAACCGTCGGGGGACCGCTTTTTACCCCAGGACGAGAAAACTGAGTCCGGGGCATTCCCGCTCGCGTTTTCTTGGGACGAGCACCGGAAGTCCTCGAGCTCAGCCCGTTTCCTTCGCTGCAAGTGCATTTCCAGTGGTTTCTGACACCGGACGAGCGTTCGCCACTCGTTGGAAGCTTCGGCCATCTTTTGGACCGTTTTGGGTCGCACCACAGTTCTCCCTCCAACGAGCTCGCTTCCCGACCTATACCTCCGGAAAACGTGTCAGGGAGCATGCCAGGAGTGTGGGTTGAAGTCCTCGGAGCACGAGACCCGAAGATCGAAAGACTTATGACCAATACGGAGCAAAGGGAAGAAACCGTCGGGGGACCGCTTTTTACCCCAGGACGAGAAAACTGAGTCCGGGGCATTCCCGCTCGCGTTTTCTTGGGACGAGCACTGGAAGTCCTCGAGCTCAGCCCGTTTCCTTCGCTGCAAGTGCATTTCCAGTGGTTTCTGACACCGGACGAGCGTTCGCCACTCGTTGGAAGCTTCGGCCATCTTTTGGACCGTTTTGGGTCGCACCACAGTTCTTCCTCCAACGAGCTCGCTTCCCGACCTATACCTCCGGAAAACGTGTCAGGGAGCATGCCAGGAGTGTGGGTTGAAGTCCTCGGAGCACGAGACCCGAAGATCGAAAGACTTATGACCAATACGGAGCAAAGGGAAGAAACCGTCGGGGGACCGCTTTTTACCCCAGGACGAGAAAACTGAGTCCGGGGCATTCCCGCTCGCGTTTTCTTGGGACGAGCACCGGAAGTCCTCGAGCTCAGCCCGTTTCCTTCGCTGCAAGTGCATTTCCAGTGGTTTCTGACACCGGACGAGCGTTCGCCACTCGTTGGAAGCTTCGGCCATCTTTTGGACCGTTTTGGGTCGCACCACAGTTCTCCCTCCAACGAGCTCGCTTCCCGACCTACACCTCCGGAAAACGTGTCAGGGAGCATGCCAGGAGTGTGGGTTGAAGTCCTCGGAGCACGAGACCCGAAGATCGAAAGACTTATGACCAATACGGAGCAAAGGGAAGAAACCGTCGGGGGACCGCTTTTTACCCCAGGACGAGAAAACTGAGTCCGGGGCATTCCCGCTCGCGTTTTCTTGGGACGAGCACCGGAAGTCCTCGAGCTCAGCCCGTTTCCTTCGCTGCAAGTGCATTTCCAGTGGTTTCTGACACCGGACGAGCGTTCGCCACTCGTTGGAAGCTTCGGCCATCTTTTGGACCGTTTTGGGTCGCACCACAGTTCTCCCTCCAACGAGCTCGCTTCCCGACCTATACCTCCGGAAAACGTGTCAGGGAGCATGCCAGGAGTGTGGGTTGAAGTCCTCGGAGCACGAGACCCGAAGATCGAAAGACTTATGACCAATACGGAGCAAAGGGAAGAAACCGTCGGGGGACCGCTTTTTACCCCAGGACGAGAAAACTGAGTCCGGGGCATTCCCGCTCGCGTTTTCTTGGGACGAGCACCGAAAGTCCTCGAGCTCAGCCCGTTTCCTTCGCTGCAAGTGCATTTCTAGTGGTTTCTGACACCGGACGAGCGTTCGCCACTCGTTGGAAGCTTCGGCCATCTTTTGGACCGTTTTGGGTCGCACCACAGTTCTCCCTCCAACGAGCTCGCTTCCCGACCTATACCTCCGGAAAACGTGTCAGGGAGCATGCCAGGAGTGTGGGTTGAAGTCCTCGGAGCACGAGACCCGAAGATCGAAAGACTTATGACCAAGACGGAGCAAAGGGAAGAAACCGTCGGGGGACCGCTTTTTACCCCAGGACGAGAAAACTGAGTCCGGGGCATTCCCGCTCGCGTTTTCTTGGGACGAGCACCGGAAGTCCTCGAGCTCAGCCCGTTTCCTTCGCTGCAAGTGCATTTCCAGTGGTTTCTGACACCGGACGAGCGTTCCCCACTCGTTGGAAGCTTCGGCCATCTTTTGGACCGTTTTGGGTCGCACCACAGTTCTCCCTCCAACGAGCTCGCTTCCCGACCTATACCTCCGGAAAACGTGTCAGGGAGCATGCCAGGAGTGTGGGTTGAAGTCCTCGGAGCACGAGACCCGAAGATCGAAAGACTTATGACCAATACGGAGCAAAGGGAAGAAACCGTCGGGGGACCGCTTTTTACCCCAGGACGAGAAAACTGAGTCCGGGGCATTCCCGCTCGCGTTTTCTTGGGACGAGCACCGGAAGTCCTCGAGCTCATCCCGTTTCCTTCGCTGCAAGTGCATTTCCAGTGGTTTCTGACACCGGACGAGCGTTCCCCACTCGTTGGAAGCTTCGGCCATCTTTTGGACCGTTTTGGGTCGCACCACAGTTCTCCCTCCAACGAGCTCGCTTCCCGACCTATACCTCCGGAAAACGTGTCAGGGAGCATGCCAGGAGTGTGGGTTGAAGTCCTCGGAGCACGAGACCCGAAGATCGAAAGACTTATGACCAATACGGAGCAAAGGGAAGAAACCGTCGGGGGACCGCTTTTTACCCCAGGACGAGAAAACTGAGTCCGGGGCATTCCCGCTCGCGTTTTCTTGGGACGAGCACCGGAAGTCCTCGAGCTCAGCCCGTTTCCTTCGCTGCAAGTGCATTTCCAGTGGTTTCTGACACCGGACGAGCGTTCGCCACTCGTTGGAAGCTTCGGCCATCTTTTGGACCGTTTTGGGTCGCACCACAGTTCTCCCTCCAACGAGCTCGCTTCCCGACCTATACCTCCGGAAAACGTGTCAGGGAGCATGCCAGGAGTGTGGGTTGAAGTCCTCGGAGCACGAGACCCGAAGATCGAAAGACTTATGACCAATACGGAGCAAAGGGAAGAAACCGTCGGGGGACCGCTTTTTACCCCAGGACGAGAAAACTGAGTCCGGGGCATTCCCGCTCGCGTTTTCTTGGGACGAGCACTGGAAGTCCTCGAGCTCAGCCCGTTTCCTTCGCTGCAAGTGCATTTCCAGTGGTTTCTGACACCGGACGAGCGTTCGCCACTCGTTGGAAGCTTCGGCCATCTTTTGGACCGTTTTGGGTCGCACCACAGTTCTTCCTCCAACGAGCTCGCTTCCCGACCTATACCTCCGGAAAACGTGTCAGGGAGCATGCCAGGAGTGTGGGTTGAAGTCCTCGGAGCACGAGACCCGAAGATCGAAAGACTTATGACCAATACGGAGCAAAGGGAAGAAACCGTCGGGGGACCGCTTTTTACCCCAGGACGAGAAAACTGAGTCCGGGGCATTCCCGCTCGCGTTTTCTTGGGACGAGCACCGGAAGTCCTCGAGCTCAGCCCGTTTCCTTCGCTGCAAGTGCATTTCCAGTGGTTTCTGACACCGGACGAGCGTTCGCCACTCGTTGGAAGCTTCGGCCATCTTTTGGACCGTTTTGGGTCGCACCACAGTTCTCCCTCCAACGAGCTCGCTTCCCGACCTACACCTCCGGAAAACGTGTCAGGGAGCATGCCAGGAGTGTGGGTTGAAGTCCTCGGAGCACGAGACCCGAAGATCGAAAGACTTATGACCAATACGGAGCAAAGGGAAGAAACCGTCGGGGGACCGCTTTTTACCCCAGGACGAGAAAACTGAGTCCGGGGCATTCCCGCTCGCGTTTTCTTGGGACGAGCACCGGAAGTCCTCGAGCTCAGCCCGTTTCCTTCGCTGCAAGTGCATTTCCAGTGGTTTCTGACACCGGACGAGCGTTCGCCACTCGTTGGAAGCTTCGGCCATCTTTTGGACCGTTTTGGGTCGCACCACAGTTCTCCCTCCAACGAGCTCGCTTCCCGACCTATACCTCCGGAAAACGTGTCAGGGAGCATGCCAGGAGTGTGGGTTGAAGTCCTCGGAGCACGAGACCCGAAGATCGAAAGACTTATGACCAATACGGAGCAAAGGGAAGAAACCGTCGGGGGACCGCTTTTTACCCCAAGACGAGAAAACTGAGTCCGGGGCATTCCCGCTCGCGTTTTCTTGGGACGAGCACCGGAAGTCCTCGAGCTCAGCCCGTTTCCTTCGCTGCAAGTGCATTTCCAGTGGTTTCTGACACCGGACGAGCGTTCGCCACTCGTTGGAAGCTTCGGCCATCTTTTGGACCGTTTTGGGTCGCACCACAGTTCTCCCTCCAACGAGCTCGCTTCCCGACCTATACCTCCGGAAAACGTGTCAGGGAGCATGCCAGGAGTGTGGGTTGAAGTCCTCGGAGCACGAGACCCGAAGATCGAAAGACTTATGACCAATACGGAGCAAAGGGAAGAAACCGTCGGGGACCGCTTTTTACCCCAGGACGAGAAAACTGAGTCCGGGGCATTCCCGCTCGCATTTTCTTTGGACGAGCACCGGAAGTCCTCGAGCTCAGCCCGTTTCCTTCGCTGCAAGTGCATTTCCAGTGGTTTCTGACACCGGACGAGCGTTCGCCACTCGTTGGAAGCTTCGGCCATCTTTTGGACCGTTTTGGGTCGCACCACAGTTCTCCCTCCAACGAGCTCGCTTCCCGACCTACACCTCCGGAAAACGTGTCAGGGAGCATGCCAGAAGTGTGGGTTGAAGTCCTCGGAGCACGAGACCCGAAGATCGAAAGACTTGTGACCAATACGGAGCAAAGGGAAGAAACCGTCGGGGGACCGCTTTTTACCCCAGGACGAGAAAACTGAGTCCGGGGCATTCCCGCTCGCGTTTTCTTGGGACGAGCACCGGAAGTCCTCGAGCTCAGCCCGTTTCCTTCGCTGCAAGGGCATTTCCAATGGTTTCTGACACCGGACGAGCGTTCGCCACTCGTTGGAAGCTTCGGCCATCTTTTGGACCGTTTTGGGTCGCACCACAGTTCTCCCTCCAACGAGCTCGCTTCCCGACCTATACCTCCGGAAAACGTGTCAGAGAGCATGCCAGGAGTGTGGGTTGAAGTCCTCGGAGCACGAGACCCGAAGATCGAAAGACTTATGACCAATACAGAGCAAAGGGAAGAAACCGTCGGGGGACCGCTTTTTACCCCAGGACGAGAAAACTGAGTCCGGGGCATTCCCGCTCGCGTTTTCTTGGGACGAGCACCGGAAGTCCTCGAGCTCAGCCCGTTTCCTTCGCTGCAAGTGCATTTCCAGTGGTTTCTGACACCGGACGAGCGTTCGCCACTCGTTGGAAGCTTCGGCCATCTTTTGGACCGTTTTGGGTCGCACCACAGTTCTCCCTCCAACGAGCTCGCTTCCCGACCTATACCTCCGGAAAACGTGTCAGGGAGCATGCCAGGAGTGTGGGTTGAAGTCCTCGGAGCACGAGACCCGAAGATCGAAAGACTTATGACCAATACGGAGCAAAGGGAAGAAACCGTCGGGGGACCGCTTTTTACCCCAAGACGAGAAAACTGAGTCCGGGGCATTCCCGCTCGCGTTTTCTTGGGACGAGCACCGGAAGTCCTCGAGCTCAGCCCGTTTCCTTCGCTGCAAGTGCATTTCCAGTGGTTTCTGACACCGGACGAGCGTTCGCCACTCGTTGGAAGCTTCGGCCATCTTTTGGACCGTTTTGGGTCGCACCACAGTTCTCCCTCCAACGAGCTCGCTTCCCGACCTATACCTCCGGAAAACGTGTCAGGGAGCATGCCAGGAGTGTGGGTTGAAGTCCTCGGAGCACGAGACCCGAAGATCGAAAGACTTATGACCAATACGGAGCAAAGGGAAGAAACCGTCGGGGGACCGCTTTTTACCCCAAGACGAGAAAACTGAGTCCGGGGCATTCCCGCTCGCGTTTTCTTGGGACGAGCACCGGAAGTCCTCGAGCTCAGCCCGTTTCCTTCGCTGCAAGTGCATTTCCAGTGGTTTCTGACACCGGACGAGCGTTCGCCACTCGTTGGAAGCTTCGGCCATCTTTTGGACCGTTTTGGGTCGCACCACAGTTCTCCCTCCAACGAGCTCGCTTCCCGACCTATACCTCCGGAAAACGTGTCAGGGAGCATGCCAGGAGTGTGGGTTGAAGTCCTCGGAGCACGAGACCCGAAGATCGAAAGACTTATGACCAATACGGAGCAAAGGGAAGAAACCGTCGGGGGACCGCTTTTTACCCCAGGACGAGAAAACTGAGTCCGGGGCATTCCCGCTCGCATTTTCTTTGGACGAGCACCGGAAGTCCTCGAGCTCAGCCCGTTTCCTTCGCTGCAAGTGCATTTCCAGTGGTTTCTGACACCGGACGAGCGTTCGCCACTCGTTGGAAGCTTCGGCCATCTTTTGGACCGTTTTGGGTCGCACCACAGTTCTCCCTCCAACGAGCTCGCTTCCCGACCTACACCTCCGGAAAACGTGTCAGGGAGCATGCCAGAAGTGTGGGTTGAAGTCCTCGGAGCACGAGACCCGAAGATCGAAAGACTTGTGACCAATACGGAGCAAAGGGAAGAAACCGTCGGGGGACCGCTTTTTACCCCAGGACGAGAAAACTGAGTCCGGGGCATTCCCGCTCGCGTTTTCTTGGGACGAGCACCGGAAGTCCTCGAGCTCAGCCCGTTTCCTTCGCTGCAAGGGCATTTCCAATGGTTTCTGACACCGGACGAGCGTTCGCCACTCGTTGGAAGCTTCGGCCATCTTTTGGACCGTTTTGGGTCGCACCACAGTTCTCCCTCCAACGAGCTCGCTTCCCGACCTATACCTCCGGAAAACGTGTCAGGGAGCATGCCAGGAGTGTGGGTTGAAGTCCTCGGAGCACGAGACCCGAAGATCGAAAGACTTATGACCAATACAGAGCAAAGGGAAGAAACCGTCGGGGGACCGCTTTTTACCCCAGGACGAGAAAACTGAGTCCGGGGCATTCCCGCTCGCGTTTTCTTGGGACGAGCACCGGAAGTCCTCGAGCTCAGCCCGTTTCCTTCGCTGCAAGTGCATTTCCAGTGGTTTCTGACACCGGACGAGCGTTCGCCACTCGTTGGAAGCTTCGGCCATCTTTTGGACCGTTTTGGGTCGCACCACAGTTCTCCCTCCAACGAGCTCGCTTCCCGACCTACACCTCCGGAAAACGTGTCCGGGAGCATGCCAGAAGTGTGGGTTGAAGTCCTCGGAGCACGAGACCCGAAGATCGAAAGACTTGTGACCAATACGGAGCAAAGGGAAGAAACCGTCGGGGGACCGCTTTTTACCCCAGGACGAGAAAACTGAGTCCGGGGCATTCCCGCTCGCGTTTTCTTGGGACGAGCACCGGAAGTCCTCGAGCTCAGCCCGTTTCCTTCGCTGCAAGTGCATTTCCAGTGGTTTCTGACACCGGACGAGCGTTCGCCACTCGTTGGAAGCTTCGGCCATCTTTTGGACCGTTTTGGGTCGCACCACAGTTCTCCCTCCAACGAGCTCGCTTCCCGACCTATACCTCCGGAAAACGTGTCAGGGAGCATGCCAGGAGTGTGGGTTGAAGTCCTCGGAGCACGAGACCCGAAGATCGAAAGACTTATGACCAATACGGAGCAAAGGGAAGAAACCGTCGGGGGACCGCTTTTTACCCCAAGACGAGAAAACTGAGTCCGGGGCATTCCCGCTCGCGTTTTCTTGGGACGAGCACCGGAAGTCCTCGAGCTCAGCCCGTTTCCTTCGCTGCAAGTGCATTTCCAGTGGTTTCTGACACCGGACGAGCGTTCGCCACTCGTTGGAAGCTTCGGCCATCTTTTGGACCGTTTTGGGTCGCACCACAGTTCTCCCTCCAACGAGCTCGCTTCCCGACCTATACCTCCGGAAAACGTGTCAGGGAGCATGCCAGGAGTGTGGGTTGAAGTCCTCGGAGCACGAGACCCGAAGATCGAAAGACTTATGACCAATACGGAGCAAAGGGAAGAAACCGTCGGGGACCGCTTTTTACCCCAGGACGAGAAAACTGAGTCCGGGGCATTCCCGCTCGCATTTTCTTTGGACGAGCACCGGAAGTCCTCGAGCTCAGCCCGTTTCCTTCGCTGCAAGTGCATTTCCAGTGGTTTCTGACACCGGACGAGCGTTCGCCACTCGTTGGAAGCTTCGGCCATCTTTTGGACCGTTTTGGGTCGCACCACAGTTCTCCCTCCAACGAGCTCGCTTCCCGACCTACACCTCCGGAAAACGTGTCAGGGAGCATGCCAGAAGTGTGGGTTGAAGTCCTCGGAGCACGAGACCCGAAGATCGAAAGACTTGTGACCAATACGGAGCAAAGGGAAGAAACCGTCGGGGGACCGCTTTTTACCCCAGGACGAGAAAACTGAGTCCGGGGCATTCCCGCTCGCGTTTTCTTGGGACGAGCACCGGAAGTCCTCGAGCTCAGCCCGTTTCCTTCGCTGCAAGGGCATTTCCAATGGTTTCTGACACCGGACGAGCGTTCGCCACTCGTTGGAAGCTTCGGCCATCTTTTGGACCGTTTTGGGTCGCACCACAGTTCTCCCTCCAACGAGCTCGCTTCCCGACCTATACCTCCGGAAAACGTGTCAGAGAGCATGCCAGGAGTGTGGGTTGAAGTCCTCGGAGCACGAGACCCGAAGATCGAAAGACTTATGACCAATACAGAGCAAAGGGAAGAAACCGTCGGGGGACCGCTTTTTACCCCAGGACGAGAAAACTGAGTCCGGGGCATTCCCGCTCGCGTTTTCTTGGGACGAGCACCGGAAGTCCTCGAGCTCAGCCCGTTTCCTTCGCTGCAAGTGCATTTCCAGTGGTTTCTGACACCGGACGAGCGTTCGCCACTCGTTGGAAGCTTCGGCCATCTTTTGGACCGTTTTGGGTCGCACCACAGTTCTCCCTCCAACGAGCTCGCTTCCCGACCTATACCTCCGGAAAACGTGTCAGGGAGCATGCCAGGAGTGTGGGTTGAAGTCCTCGGAGCACGAGACCCGAAGATCGAAAGACTTATGACCAATACGGAGCAAAGGGAAGAAACCGTCGGGGGACCGCTTTTTACCCCAAGACGAGAAAACTGAGTCCGGGGCATTCCCGCTCGCGTTTTCTTGGGACGAGCACCGGAAGTCCTCGAGCTCAGCCCGTTTCCTTCGCTGCAAGTGCATTTCCAGTGGTTTCTGACACCGGACGAGCGTTCGCCACTCGTTGGAAGCTTCGGCCATCTTTTGGACCGTTTTGGGTCGCACCACAGTTCTCCCTCCAACGAGCTCGCTTCCCGACCTATACCTCCGGAAAACGTGTCAGGGAGCATGCCAGGAGTGTGGGTTGAAGTCCTCGGAGCACGAGACCCGAAGATCGAAAGACTTATGACCAATACGGAGCAAAGGGAAGAAACCGTCGGGGGACCGCTTTTTACCCCAAGACGAGAAAACTGAGTCCGGGGCATTCCCGCTCGCGTTTTCTTGGGACGAGCACCGGAAGTCCTCGAGCTCAGCCCGTTTCCTTCGCTGCAAGTGCATTTCCAGTGGTTTCTGACACCGGACGAGCGTTCGCCACTCGTTGGAAGCTTCGGCCATCTTTTGGACCGTTTTGGGTCGCACCACAGTTCTCCCTCCAACGAGCTCGCTTCCCGACCTATACCTCCGGAAAACGTGTCAGGGAGCATGCCAGGAGTGTGGGTTGAAGTCCTCGGAGCACGAGACCCGAAGATCGAAAGACTTATGACCAATACGGAGCAAAGGGAAGAAACCGTCGGGGGACCGCTTTTTACCCCAGGACGAGAAAACTGAGTCCGGGGCATTCCCGCTCGCATTTTCTTTGGACGAGCACCGGAAGTCCTCGAGCTCAGCCCGTTTCCTTCGCTGCAAGTGCATTTCCAGTGGTTTCTGACACCGGACGAGCGTTCGCCACTCGTTGGAAGCTTCGGCCATCTTTTGGACCGTTTTGGGTCGCACCACAGTTCTCCCTCCAACGAGCTCGCTTCCCGACCTACACCTCCGGAAAACGTGTCAGGGAGCATGCCAGAAGTGTGGGTTGAAGTCCTCGGAGCACGAGACCCGAAGATCGAAAGACTTGTGACCAATACGGAGCAAAGGGAAGAAACCGTCGGGGGACCGCTTTTTACCCCAGGACGAGAAAACTGAGTCCGGGGCATTCCCGCTCGCGTTTTCTTGGGACGAGCACCGGAAGTCCTCGAGCTCAGCCCGTTTCCTTCGCTGCAAGGGCATTTCCAATGGTTTCTGACACCGGACGAGCGTTCGCCACTCGTTGGAAGCTTCGGCCATCTTTTGGACCGTTTTGGGTCGCACCACAGTTCTCCCTCCAACGAGCTCGCTTCCCGACCTATACCTCCGGAAAACGTGTCAGGGAGCATGCCAGGAGTGTGGGTTGAAGTCCTCGGAGCACGAGACCCGAAGATCGAAAGACTTATGACCAATACAGAGCAAAGGGAAGAAACCGTCGGGGGACCGCTTTTTACCCCAGGACGAGAAAACTGAGTCCGGGGCATTCCCGCTCGCGTTTTCTTGGGACGAGCACCGGAAGTCCTCGAGCTCAGCCCGTTTCCTTCGCTGCAAGTGCATTTCCAGTGGTTTCTGACACCGGACGAGCGTTCGCCACTCGTTGGAAGCTTCGGCCATCTTTTGGACCGTTTTGGGTCGCACCACAGTTCTCCCTCCAACGAGCTCGCTTCCCGACCTACACCTCCGGAAAACGTGTCCGGGAGCATGCCAGAAGTGTGGGTTGAAGTCCTCGGAGCACGAGACCCGAAGATCGAAAGACTTGTGACCAATACGGAGCAAAGGGAAGAAACCGTCGGGGGACCGCTTTTTACCCCAGGACGAGAAAACTGAGTCCGGGGCATTCCCGCTCGCGTTTTCTTGGGACGAGCACCGGAAGTCCTCGAGCTCAGCCCGTTTCCTTCGCTGCAAGGGCATTTCCAATGGTTTCTGACACCGGACGAGCGTTCGCCACTCGTTGGAAGCTTCGGCCATCTTTTGGACCGTTTTGGGTCGCACCACAGTTCTCCCTCCAACGAGCTCGCTTCCCGACCTATACCTCCGGAAAACGTGTCAGAGAGCATGCCAAGAGTGTGGGTTGAAGTCCTCGGAGCACGAGACCCGAAGATCGAAAGACTTATGACCAATACAGAGCAAAGGGAAGAAACCGTCGGGGGACCGCTTTTTACCCCAGGACGAGAAAACTGAGTCCGGGGCATTCCCGCTCGCGTTTTCTTGGGACGAGCACCGGAAGTCCTCGAGCTCAGCCCGTTTCCTTCGCTGCAAGTGCATTTCCAGTGGTTTCTGACACCGGACGAGCGTTCGCCACTCGTTGGAAGCTTCGGCCATCTTTTGGACCGTTTTGGGTCGCACCACAGTTCTCCCTCCAACGAGCTCGCTTCCCGACCTATACCTCCGGAAAACGTGTCAGGGAGCATGCCAGGAGTGTGGGTTGAAGTCCTCGGAGCACGAGACCCGAAGATCGAAAGACTTATGACCAATACGGAGCAAAGGGAAGAAACCGTCGGGGGACCGCTTTTTACCCCAGGACGAGAAAACTGAGTCCGGGGCATTCCCGCTCGCATTTTCTTTGGACGAGCACCGGAAGTCCTCGAGCTCAGCCCGTTTCCTTCGCTGCAAGTGCATTTCCAGTGGTTTCTGACACCGGACGAGCGTTCGCCACTCGTTGGAAGCTTCGGCCATCTTTTGGACCGTTTTGGGTCGCACCACAGTTCTCCCTCCAACGAGCTCGCTTCCCGACCTACACCTCCGGAAAACGTGTCAGGGAGCATGCCAGAAGTGTGGGTTGAAGTCCTCGGAGCACGAGACCCGAAGATCGAAAGACTTGTGACCAATACGGAGCAAAGGGAAGAAACCGTCGGGGGACCGCTTTTTACCCCAGGACGAGAAAACTGAGTCCGGGGCATTCCCGCTCGCGTTTTCTTGGGACGAGCACCAGAAGTCCTCGAGCTCAGCCCGTTTCCTTCGCTGCAAGGGCATTTCCAATGGTTTCTGACACCGGACGAGCGTTCGCCACTCGTTGGAAGCTTCGGCCATCTTTTGGACCGTTTTGGGTCGCACCACAGTTCTCCCTCCAACGAGCTCGCTTCCCGACCTATACCTCCGGAAAACGTGTCAGAGAGCATGCCAGGAGTGTGGGTTGAAGTCCTCGGAGCACGAGACCCGAAGATCGAAAGACTTATGACCAATACAGAGCAAAGGGAAGAAACCGTCGGGGGACCGCTTTTTACCCCAGGACGAGAAAACTGAGTCCGGGGCATTCCCGCTCGCGTTTTCTTGGGACGAGCACCGGAAGTCCTCGAGCTCAGCCCGTTTCCTTCGCTGCATATGCATTTCCAGTTGTTTCTGACACCGGACGAGCGTTCGCCACTCGTTGGAAGCTTCGGCCATCTTTTGGACCGTTTTGGGTCGCACCACAGTTCTCCCTCCAACGAGCTCGCTTCCCGACCTATACCTCCGGAAAACGTGTCAGGGAGCATGCCAGGAGTGTGGGTTGAAGTCCTCGGAGCACGAGACCCGAAGATCGAAAGACTTATGACCAATACGGAGCAAAGGGAAGAAACCGTCGGGGGACCGCTTTTTACCCCAAGACGAGAAAACTGAGTCCGGGGCATTCCCGCTCGCGTTTTCTTGGGACGAGCACCGGAAGTCCTCGAGCTCAGCCCGTTTCCTTCGCTGCAAGTGCATTTCCAGTGGTTTCTGACACCGGACGAGCGTTCGCCACTCGTTGGAAGCTTCGGCCATCTTTTGGACCGTTTTGGGTCGCACCACAGTTCTCCCTCCAACGAGCTCGCTTCCCGACCTATACCTCCGGAAAACGTGTCAGGGAGCATGCCAGGAGTGTGGGTTGAAGTCCTCGGAGCACGAGACCCGAAGATCGAAAGACTTATGACCAATACAGAGCAAAGGGAAGAAACCGTCGGGGGACCGCTTTTTACCCCAGGACGAGAAAACTGAGTCCGGGGCATTCCCGCTCGCGTTTTCTTGGGACGAGCACCGGAAGTCCTCGAGCTCAGCCCGTTTCCTTCGCTGCAAGTGCATTTCCAGTGGTTTCTGACACCGGACGAGCGTTCGCCACTCGTTGGAAGCTTCGGCCATCTTTTGGACCGTTTTGGGTCGCACCACAGTTCTCCCTCCAACGAGCTCGCTTCCCGACCTACACCTCCGGAAAACGTGTCAGGGAGCATGCCAGAAGTGTGGGTTGAAGTCCTCGGAGCACGAGACCCGAAGATCGAAAGACTTGTGACCAATACGGAGCAAAGGGAAGAAACCGTCGGGGGACCGCTTTTTACCCCAGGACGAGAAAACTGAGTCCGGGGCATTCCCGCTCGCGTTTTCTTGGGACGAGCACCGGAAGTCCTCGAGCTCAGCCCGTTTCCTTCGCTGCAAGGGCATTTCCAATGGTTTCTGACACCGGACGAGCGTTCGCCACTCGTTGGAAGCTTCGGCCATCTTTTGGACCGTTTTGGGTCGCACCACAGTTCTCCCTCCAACGAGCTCGCTTCCCGACCTATACCTCCGGAAAACGTGTCAGAGAGCATGCCAGGAGTGTGGGTTGAAGTCCTCGGAGCACGAGACCCGAAGATCGAAAGACTTATGACCAATACAGAGCAAAGGGAAGAAACCGTCGGGGGACCGCTTTTTACCCCAGGACGAGAAAACTGAGTCCGGGGCATTCCCGCTCGCGTTTTCTTGGGACGAGCACCGGAAGTCCTCGAGCTCAGCCCGTTTCCTTCGCTGCAAGTGCATTTCCAGTGGTTTCTGACACCGGACGAGCGTTCGCCACTCGTTGGAAGCTTCGGCCATCTTTTGGACCGTTTTGGGTCGCACCACAGTTCTCCCTCCAACGAGCTCGCTTCCCGACCTATACCTCCGGAAAACGTGTCAGGGAGCATGCCAGGAGTGTGGGTTGAAGTCCTCGGAGCACGAGACCCGAAGATCGAAAGACTTATGACCAATACGGAGCAAAGGGAAGAAACCGTCGGGGGACCGCTTTTTACCCCAAGACGAGAAAACTGAGTCCGGGGCATTCCCGCTCGCGTTTTCTTGGGACGAGCACCGGAAGTCCTCGAGCTCAGCCCGTTTCCTTCGCTGCAAGTGCATTTCCAGTGGTTTCTGACACCGGACGAGCGTTCGCCACTCGTTGGAAGCTTCGGCCATCTTTTGGACCGTTTTGGGTCGCACCACAGTTCTCCCTCCAACGAGCTCGCTTCCCGACCTATACCTCCGGAAAACGTGTCAGGGAGCATGCCAGGAGTGTGGGTTGAAGTCCTCGGAGCACGAGACCCGAAGATCGAAAGACTTATGACCAATACGGAGCAAAGGGAAGAAACCGTCGGGGGACCGCTTTTTACCCCAAGACGAGAAAACTGAGTCCGGGGCATTCCCGCTCGCGTTTTCTTGGGACGAGCACCGGAAGTCCTCGAGCTCAGCCCGTTTCCTTCGCTGCAAGTGCATTTCCAGTGGTTTCTGACACCGGACGAGCGTTCGCCACTCGTTGGAAGCTTCGGCCATCTTTTGGACCGTTTTGGGTCGCACCACAGTTCTCCCTCCAACGAGCTCGCTTCCCGACCTATACCTCCGGAAAACGTGTCAGGGAGCATGCCAGGAGTGTGGGTTGAAGTCCTCGGAGCACGAGACCCGAAGATCGAAAGACTTATGACCAATACGGAGCAAAGGGAAGAAACCGTCGGGGGACCGCTTTTTACCCCAGGACGAGAAAACTGAGTCCGGGGCATTCCCGCTCGCATTTTCTTTGGACGAGCACCGGAAGTCCTCGAGCTCAGCCCGTTTCCTTCGCTGCAAGTGCATTTCCAGTGGTTTCTGACACCGGACGAGCGTTCGCCACTCGTTGGAAGCTTCGGCCATCTTTTGGACCGTTTTGGGTCGCACCACAGTTCTCCCTCCAACGAGCTCGCTTCCCGACCTACACCTCCGGAAAACGTGTCAGGGAGCATGCCAGAAGTGTGGGTTGAAGTCCTCGGAGCACGAGACCCGAAGATCGAAAGACTTGTGACCAATACGGAGCAAAGGGAAGAAACCGTCGGGGGACCGCTTTTTACCCCAGGACGAGAAAACTGAGTCCGGGGCATTCCCGCTCGCGTTTTCTTGGGACGAGCACCGGAAGTCCTCGAGCTCAGCCCGTTTCCTTCGCTGCAAGGGCATTTCCAATGGTTTCTGACACCGGACGAGCGTTCGCCACTCGTTGGAAGCTTCGGCCATCTTTTGGACCGTTTTGGGTCGCACCACAGTTCTCCCTCCAACGAGCTCGCTTCCCGACCTATACCTCCGGAAAACGTGTCAGAGAGCATGCCAGGAGTGTGGGTTGAAGTCCTCGGAGCACGAGACCCGAAGATCGAAAGACTTATGACCAATACAGAGCAAAGGGAAGAAACCGTCGGGGGACCGCTTTTTACCCCAGGACGAGAAAACTGAGTCCGGGGCATTCCCGCTCGCGTTTTCTTGGGACGAGCACCGGAAGTCCTCGAGCTCAGCCCGTTTCCTTCGCTGCAAGTGCATTTCCAGTGGTTTCTGACACCGGACGAGCGTTCGCCACTCGTTGGAAGCTTCGGCCATCTTTTGGACCGTTTTGGGTCGCACCACAGTTCTCCCTCCAACGAGCTCGCTTCCCGACCTATACCTCCGGAAAACGTGTCAGGGAGCATGCCAGGAGTGTGGGTTGAAGTCCTCGGAGCACGAGACCCGAAGATCGAAAGACTTATGACCAATACGGAGCAAAGGGAAGAAACCGTCGGGGGACCGCTTTTTACCCCAAGACGAGAAAACTGAGTCCGGGGCATTCCCGCTCGCGTTTTCTTGGGACGAGCACCGGAAGTCCTCGAGCTCAGCCCGTTTCCTTCGCTGCAAGTGCATTTCCAGTGGTTTCTGACACCGGACGAGCGTTCGCCACTCGTTGGAAGCTTCGGCCATCTTTTGGACCGTTTTGGGTCGCACCACAGTTCTCCCTCCAACGAGCTCGCTTCCCGACCTACACCTCCGGAAAACGTGTCAGGGAGCATGCCAGGAGTGTGGGTTGAAGTCCTCGGAGCACGAGACCCGAAGATCGAAAGACTTATGACCAATACGGAGCAAAGTGAAGAAACCGTCGAAGGACCGCTTTTTACCCCAGGACGAGAAAACTGAGTCCGGGGCATTCCCGCTCGCATTTTCTTTGGACGAGCACCGGAAGTCCTCGAGCTCAGCCCGTTTCCTTCGCTGCAAGTGCATTTCCAGTGGTTTCTGACACCGGACGAGCGTTCGCCACTCGTTGGAAGCTTCGGCCATCTTTTGGACCGTTTTGGGTCGCACCACAGTTCTCCCTCCAACGAGCTCGCTTCCCGACCTACACCTCCGGAAAACGTGTCAGGGAGCATGCCAGAAGTGTGGGTTGAAGTCCTCGGAGCACGAGACCCGAAGATCGAAAGACTTGTGACCAATACGGAGCAAAGGGAAGAAACCGTCGGGGGACCGCTTTTTACCCCAAGACGAGAAAACTGAGTCCGGGGCATTCCCGCTCGCGTTTTCTTGGGACGAGCACCGGAAGTCCTCGAGCTCAGCCCGTTTCCTTCGCTGCAAGGGCATTTCCAATGGTTTCTGACACCGGACGAGCGTTCGCCACTCGTTGGAAGCTTCGGCCATCTTTTGGACCGTTTTGGGTCGCACCACAGTTCTCCCTCCAACGAGCTCGCTTCCCGACCTATACCTCCGGAAAACGTGTCAGGGAGCATGCCAGGAGTGTGGGTTGAAGTCCTCGGAGCACGAGACCCGAAGATCGAAAGACTTATGACCAATACAGAGCAAAGGGAAGAAACCGTCGGGGGACCGCTTTTTACCCCAGGACGAGAAAACTGAGTCCGGGGCATTCCCGCTCGCGTTTTCTTGGGACGAGCACCGGAAGTCCTCGAGCTCAGCCCGTTTCCTTCGCTGCAAGTGCATTTCCAGTGGTTTCTGACACCGGACGAGCGTTCGCCACTCGTTGGAAGCTTCGGCCATCTTTTGGACCGTTTTGGGTCGCACCACAGTTCTCCCTCCAACGAGCTCGCTTCCCGACCTATACCTCCGGAAAACGTGTCAGGGAGCATGCCAGGAGTGTGGGTTGAAGTCCTCGGAGCACGAGACCCGAAGATCGAAAGACTTATGACCAATACGGAGCAAAGGGAAGAAACCGTCGGGGGACCGCTTTTTACCCCAAGACGAGAAAACTGAGTCCGGGGCATTCCCGCTCGCGTTTTCTTGGGACGAGCACCGGAAGTCCTCGAGCTCAGCCCGTTTCCTTCGCTGCAAGTGCATTTCCAGTGGTTTCTGACACCGGACGAGCGTTCGCCACTCGTTGGAAGCTTCGGCCATCTTTTGGACCGTTTTGGGTCGCACCACAGTTCTCCCTCCAACGAGCTCGCTTCCCGACCTATACCTCCGGAAAACGTGTCAGGGAGCATGCCAGGAGTGTGGGTTGAAGTCCTCGGAGCACGAGACCCGAAGATCGAAAGACTTATGACCAATACGGAGCAAAGGGAAGAAACCGTCGGGGGACCGCTTTTTACCCCAGGACGAGAAAACTGAGTCCGGGGCATTCCCGCTCGCATTTTCTTTGGACGAGCACCGGAAGTCCTCGAGCTCAGCCCGTTTCCTTCGCTGCAAGTGCATTTCCAGTGGTTTCTGACACCGGACGAGCGTTCGCCACTCGTTGGAAGCTTCGGCCATCTTTTGGACCGTTTTGGGTCGCACCACAGTTCTCCCTCCAACGAGCTCGCTTCCCGACCTACACCTCCGGAAAACGTGTCAGGGAGCATGCCAGAAGTGTGGGTTGAAGTCCTCGGAGCACGAGACCCGAAGATCGAAAGACTTGTGACCAATACGGAGCAAAGGGAAGAAACCGTCGGGGGACCGCTTTTTACCCCAGGACGAGAAAACTGAGTCCGGGGCATTCCCGCTCGCGTTTTCTTGGGACGAGCACCGGAAGTCCTCGAGCTCAGCCCGTTTCCTTCGCTGCAAGGGCATTTCCAATGGTTTCTGACACCGGACGAGCGTTCGCCACTCGTTGGAAGCTTCGGCCATCTTTTGGACCGTTTTGGGTCGCACCACAGTTCTCCCTCCAACGAGCTCGCTTCCCGACCTATACCTCCGGAAAACGTGTCAGGGAGCATGCCAGGAGTGTGGGTTGAAGTCCTCGGAGCACGAGACCCGAAGATCGAAAGACTTATGACCAATACAGAGCAAAGGGAAGAAACCGTCGGGGGACCGCTTTTTACCCCAGGACGAGAAAACTGAGTCCGGGGCATTCCCGCTCGCGTTTTCTTGGGACGAGCACCGGAAGTCCTCGAGCTCAGCCCGTTTCCTTCGCTGCAAGTGCATTTCCAGTGGTTTCTGACACCGGACGAGCGTTCGCCACTCGTTGGAAGCTTCGGCCATCTTTTGGACCGTTTTGGGTCGCACCACAGTTCTCCCTCCAACGAGCTCGCTTCCCGACCTATACCTCCGGAAAACGTGTCAGGGAGCATGCCAGGAGTGTGGGTTGAAGTCCTCGGAGCACGAGACCCGAAGATCGAAAGACTTATGACCAATACGGAGCAAAGGGAAGAAACCGTCGGGGGACCGCTTTTTACCCCAAGACGAGAAAACTGAGTCCGGGGCATTCCCGCTCGCGTTTTCTTGGGACGAGCACCGGAAGTCCTCGAGCTCAGCCCGTTTCCTTCGCTGCAAGTGCATTTCCAGTGGTTTCTGACACCGGACGAGCGTTCGCCACTCGTTGGAAGCTTCGGCCATCTTTTGGACCGTTTTGGGTCGCACCACAGTTCTCCCTCCAACGAGCTCGCTTCCCGACCTATACCTCCGGAAAACGTGTCAGGGAGCATGCCAGGAGTGTGGGTTGAAGTCCTCGGAGCACGAGACCCGAAGATCGAAAGACTTATGACCAATACGGAGCAAAGGGAAGAAACCGTCGGGGGACCGCTTTTTACCCCAGGACGAGAAAACTGAGTCCGGGGCATTCCCGCTCGCATTTTCTTTGGACGAGCACCGGAAGTCCTCGAGCTCAGCCCGTTTCCTTCGCTGCAAGTGCATTTCCAGTGGTTTCTGACACCGGACGAGCGTTCGCCACTCGTTGGAAGCTTCGGCCATCTTTTGGACCGTTTTGGGTCGCACCACAGTTCTCCCTCCAACGAGCTCGCTTCCCGACCTACACCTCCGGAAAACGTGTCAGGGAGCATGCCAGAAGTGTGGGTTGAAGTCCTCGGAGCACGAGACCCGAAGATCGAAAGACTTGTGACCAATACGGAGCAAAGGGAAGAAACCGTCGGGGGACCGCTTTTTACCCCAGGACGAGAAAACTGAGTCCGGGGCATTCCCGCTCGCGTTTTCTTGGGACGAGCACCGGAAGTCCTCGAGCTCAGCCCGTTTCCTTCGCTGCAAGGGCATTTCCAATGGTTTCTGACACCGGACGAGCGTTCGCCACTCGTTGGAAGCTTCGGCCATCTTTTGGACCGTTTTGGGTCGCACCACAGTTCTCCCTCCAACGAGCTCGCTTCCCGACCTATACCTCCGGAAAACGTGTCAGGGAGCATGCCAGGAGTGTGGGTTGAAGTCCTCGGAGCACGAGACCCGAAGATCGAAAGACTTATGACCAATACAGAGCAAAGGGAAGAAACCGTCGGGGGACCGCTTTTTACCCCAGGACGAGAAAACTGAGTCCGGGGCATTCCCGCTCGCGTTTTCTTGGGACGAGCACCGGAAGTCCTCGAGCTCAGCCCGTTTCCTTCGCTGCAAGTGCATTTCCAGTGGTTTCTGACACCGGACGAGCGTTCGCCACTCGTTGGAAGCTTCGGCCATCTTTTGGACCGTTTTGGGTCGCACCACAGTTCTCCCTCCAACGAGCTCGCTTCCCGACCTATACCTCCGGAAAACGTGTCAGGGAGCATGCCAGGAGTGTGGGTTGAAGTCCTCGGAGCACGAGACCCGAAGATCGAAAGACTTATGACCAATACGGAGCAAAGGGAAGAAACCGTCGGGGGACCGCTTTTTACCCCAAGACGAGAAAACTGAGTCCGGGGCATTCCCGCTCGCGTTTTCTTGGGACGAGCACCGGAAGTCCTCGAGCTCAGCCCGTTTCCTTCGCTGCAAGTGCATTTCCAGTGGTTTCTGACACCGGACGAGCGTTCGCCACTCGTTGGAAGCTTCGGCCATCTTTTGGACCGTTTTGGGTCGCACCACAGTTCTCCCTCCAACGAGCTCGCTTCCCGACCTATACCTCCGGAAAACGTGTCAGGGAGCATGCCAGGAGTGTGGGTTGAAGTCCTCGGAGCACGAGACCCGAAGATCGAAAGACTTATGACCAATACGGAGCAAAGGGAAGAAACCGTCGGGGGACCGCTTTTTACCCCAGGACGAGAAAACTGAGTCCGGGGCATTCCCGCTCGCGTTTTCTTGGGACGAGCACCGGAAGTCCTCGAGCTCAGCCCGTTTCCTTCGCTGCAAGTGCATTTCCAGTGGTTTCTGACACCGGACGAGCGTTCGCCACTCGTTGGAAGCTTCGGCCATCTTTTGGACCGTTTTGGGTCGCACCACAGTTCTCCCTCCAACGAGCTCGCTTCCCGACCTACACCTCCGGAAAACGTGTCAGGGAGCATGCCAGAAGTGTGGGTTGAAGTCCTCGGAGCACGAGACCCGAAGATCGAAAGACTTGTGACCAATACGGAGCAAAGGGAAGAAACCGTCGGGGGACCGCTTTTTACCCCAAGACGAGAAAACTGAGTCCGGGGCATTCCCGCTCGCGTTTTCTTGGGACGAGCACCGGAAGTCCTCGAGCTCAGCCCGTTTCCTTCGCTGCAAGTGCATTTCCAGTGGTTTCTGACACCGGACGAGCGTTCGCCACTCGTTGGAAGCTTCGGCCATCTTTTGGACCGTTTTGGGTCGCACCACAGTTCTCCCTCCAACAAGCTCGCTTCCCGACCTACACCTCCGGAAAACGTGTCAGGGAGCATGCCAGGAGTGTGGGTTGAAGTCCTCGGAGCACGAGACCCGAAGATCGAAAGACTTATGACCAATACGGAGCAAAGGGAAGAAACCGTCGGGGGACCGCTTTTTACCCCAGGACGAGAAAACTGAGTTCGGGGCATTCCCGCTCGCGTTTTCTTGGGACGAGCACCGAAAGTCCTCGAGCTCAGCCCGTTTCCTTCGCTGCAAGTGCATTTCCAGTGGTTTCTGACACCGGACGAGCGTTCGCCACTCGTTGGAAGCTTCGGCCATCTTTTGGACCGTTTTGGGTCGCACCACAGTTCTCCCTCCAACGAGCTCGCTTCCCGACCTATACCTCCGGAAAACGTGTCAGGGAGCATGCCAGGAGTGTGGGTTGAAGTCCTCGGAGCACGAGACCCGAAGATCGAAAGACTTATGACCAAGACGGAGCAAAGGGAAGAAACCGTCGGGGGACCGCTTTTTACCCCAGGACGAGAAAACTGAGTCCGGGGCATTCCCGCTCGCGTTTTCTTGGGACGAGCACCGGAAGTCCTCGAGCTCAGCCCGTTTCCTTCGCTGCAAGTGCATTTCCAGTGGTTTCTGACACCGGACGAGCGTTCGCCACTCGTTGGAAGCTTCGGCCATCTTTTGGACCGTTTTGGGTCGCACCACAGTTCTCCCTCCAACGAGCTCGCTTCCCGACCTATACCTCCGGAAAACGTGTCAGGGAGCATGCCAGGAGTGTGGGTTGAAGTCCTCGGAGCACGAGACCCGAAGATCGAAAGACTTATGACCAATACAGAGCAAAGGGAAGAAACCGTCGGGGGACCGCTTTTTACCCCAAGACGAGAAAACTGAGTCCGGGGCATTCCCGCTCGCGTTTTCTTGGGACGAGCACCGGAAGTCCTCGAGCTCAGCCCGTTTCCTTCGCTGCAAGTGCATTTCCAGTGGTTTCTGACACCGGACGAGCGTTCGCCACTCGTTGGAAGCTTCGGCCATCTTTTGGACCGTTTTGGGTCGCACCACAGTTCTCCCTCCAACGAGCTCGCTTCCCGACCTATACCTCCGGAAAACGTGTCAGGGAGCATGCCAGGAGTGTGGGTTGAAGTCCTCGGAGCACGAGACCCGAAGATCGAAAGACTTATGACCAATACGGAGCAAAGGGAAGAAACCGTCGGGGGACCGCTTTTTACCCCAAGACGAGAAAACTGAGTCCAGGGCATTCCCGCTCGCGTTTTCTTGGGACGAGCACCGGAAGTCCTCGAGCTCAGCCCGTTTCCTTCGCTGCAAGTGCATTTCCAGTGGTTTCTGACACCGGACGAGCGTTCGCCACTCGTTGGAAGCTTCGGCCATCTTTTGGACCGTTTTGGGTCGCACCACAGTTCTCCCTCCAACAAGCTCGCTTCCCGACCTACACCTCCGGAAAACGTGTCAGGGAGCATGCCAGGAGTGTGGGTTGAAGTCCTCGGAGCACGAGACCCGAAGATCGAAAGACTTATGACCAATACGGAGCAAAGGGAAGAAACCGTCGGGGGACCGCTTTTTACCCCAGGACGAGAAAACTGAGTTCGGGGCATTCCCGCTCGCGTTTTCTTGGGACGAGCACCGAAAGTCCTCGAGCTCAGCCCGTTTCCTTCGCTGCAAGTGCATTTCCAGTGGTTTCTGACACCGGACGAGCGTTCGCCACTCGTTGGAAGCTTCGGCCATCTTTTGGACCGTTTTGGGTCGCACCACAGTTCTCCCTCCAACGAGCTCGCTTCCCGACCTATACCTCCGGAAAACGTGTCAGGGAGCATGCCAGGAGTGTGGGTTGAAGTCCTCGGAGCACGAGACCCGAAGATCGAAAGACTTATGACCAAGACGGAGCAAAGGGAAGAAACCGTCGGGGGACCGCTTTTTACCCCAGGACGAGAAAACTGAGTCCGGGGCATTCCCGCTCGCGTTTTCTTGGGACGAGCACCGGAAGTCCTCGAGCTCAGCCCGTTTCCTTCGCTGCAAGTGCATTTCCAGTGGTTTCTGACACCGGACGAGCGTTCCCCACTCGTTGGAAGCTTCGGCCATCTTTTGGACCGTTTTGGGTCGCACCACAGTTCTCCCTCCAACGAGCTCGCTTCCCGACCTATACCTCCGGAAAACGTGTCAGGGAGCATGCCAGGAGTGTGGGTTGAAGTCCTCGGAGCACGAGACCCGAAGATCGAAAGACTTATGACCAATACGGAGCAAAGGGAAGAAACCGTCGGGGGACCGCTTTTTACCCCAGGACGAGAAAACTGAGTCCGGGGCATTCCCGCTCGCGTTTTCTTGGGACGAGCACCGGAAGTCCTCGAGCTCATCCCGTTTCCTTCGCTACAAGTGCATTTCCAGTGGTTTCTGACACCGGACGAGCGTTCCCCACTCGTTGGAAGCTTCGGCCATCTTTTGGACCGTTTTGGGTCGCACCACAGTTCTCCCTCCAACGAGCTCGCTTCCCGACCTATACCTCCGGAAAACGTGTCAGGGAGCATGCCAGGAGTGTGGGTTGAAGTCCTCGGAGCACGAGACCCGAAGATCGAAAGACTTATGACCAATACGGAGCAAAGGGAAGAAACCGTCGGGGGACCGCTTTTTACCCCAGGACGAGAAAACTGAGTCCGGGGCATTCCCGCTCGCGTTTTCTTGGGACGAGCACCGGAAGTCCTAGAGCTCAGCCCGTTTCCTTCGCTGCAAGTGCATTTCCAGTGGTTTCTGACACCGGACGAGCGTTCGCCACTCGTTGGAAGCTTCGGCCATCTTTTGGACCGTTTTGGGTCGCACCACAGTTCTCCCTCCAACGAGCTCGCTTCCCGACCTATACCTCCAGAAAACGTGTCAGGGAGCATGCCAGGAGTGTGGGTTGAAGTCCTCGGAGCACGAGACCCGAAGATCGAAAGACTTATGACCAATACGGAGCAAAGGGAAGAAACCGTCGGGGGACCGCTTTTTACCCCAGGACGAGAAAACTGAGTCCGGGGCATTCCCGCTCGCGTTTTCTTGAGACGAGCACCGGAAGTCCTCGAGCTCAGCCCGTTTCCTTCGCTGCAAGTGCATTTCCAGTGGTTTCTGACACCGGACGAGCGTTCGCCACTCGTTGGAAGCTTCGGCCATCTTTTGGACCGTTTTGGGTCGCACCACAGTTCTCCCTCCAACGAGCTCGCTTCCCGACCTATACCTCCGGAAAACGTGTCAGGGAGCATGCCAGGAGTGTGGGTTGAAGTCCTCGGAGCACGAGACCCGAAGATCGAAAGACTTATGACCAATACGGAGCAAAGGGAAGAAACCGTCGGGGGACCGCTTTTTACCCCAGGACGAGAAAACTGAGTCCGGGGCATTCCCGGTCGCGTTTTCTTGGGACGAGCACCGGAAGTCCTCGAGCTCAGCCCGTTTCCTTCGCTGCAAGTGCATTTCCAGTGGTTTCTGACACCGGACGAGCGTTCGCCACTCGTTGGAAGCTTCGGCCATCTTTTGGACCGTTTTGGGTCGCACCACAGTTCTCCCTCCAACGAGCTCGCTTCCCGACCTATACCTCCGGAAAACGTGTCAGGGAGCATGCCAGGAGTGTGGGTTGAAGTCCTCGGAGCACGAGACCCGAAGATCGAAAGACTTATGACCAATACGGAGCAAAGGGAAGAAACCGTCGGGGGACCGCTTTTTACCCCAGGACGAGAAAACTGAGTCCGGGGCATTCCCGCTCGCGTTTTCTTGAGACGAGCACCGGAAGTCCTCGAGCTCAGCCCGTTTCCTTCGCTGCAAGTGCATTTCCAGTGGTTTCTGACACCGGACGAGCGTTCGCCACTCGTTGGAAGCTTCGGCCATCTTTTGGACCGTTTTGGGTCGCACCACAGTTCTCCCTCCAACGAGCTCGCTTCCCGACCTATACCTCCGGAAAACGTGTCAGGGAGCATGCCAGGAGTGTGGGTTGAAGTCCTCGGAGCACGAGACCCGAAGATCGAAAGACTTATGACCAATACGGAGCAAAGGGAAGAAACCGTCGGGGGACCACTTTTTACCCCAGGACGAGAAAACTGAGTCCGGGGCATTCCCGCTCGCGTTTTCTTGGGACGAGCACCGGAAGTCCTCGAGCTCAGCCCGTTTCCTTCGCTGCAAGTGCATTTCCAGTGGTTTCTGACACCGGACGAGCGTTCGCCACTCGTTGGAAGCTTCGGCGATCTTTTGGACCGTTTTGGGTCGCACCACAGTTCTCCCTCCAACGAGCTCGCTTCCCGACCTACACCTCCGGAAAACGTGTCAGGGAGCATGCCAGGAGTGTGGGTTGAAGTCCTCGGAGCACGAGACCCGAAGATCGAAAGACTTATGACCAATACGGAGCAAAGGGAAGAAACCGTCGGGGGACCGCTTTTTACCCCAGGACGAGAAAACTGAGTCCGGGGCATTCCCGCTCGCGTTTTCTTGGGACGAGCACCGGAAGTCCTTGAGCTCAGCCCGTTTCCTTCGCTGCAAGTGCATTTCCAGTGGTTTCTGACACCGGACGAGCGTTCGCCACTCGTTGGAAGCTTCGGCCATCTTTTGGACCGTTTTGGGTCGCACCACAGTTCTCCCTCCAACGAGCTCGCTTCCCGACCTACACCTCCGGAAAACGTGTCAGGGAGCATGCCAGGAGTGTGGGTTGAAGTCCTCGGAGCACGAGACCCGAAGATCGAAAGACTTGTGACCAATACGGAGCAAAGGGAAGAAACCGTCGGGGGACCGCTTTTTACCCCAGGACGAGAAAACTGAGTCCGGGGCATTCCCGCTCGCGTTTTCTTGGGACGAGCACCGGAAGTCCTCGAGCTCAGCCCGTTTCCTTCGCTGCAAGTGCATTTCCAGTGGTTTCTGACACCGGACGAGCGTTCGCCACTCGTTGGAAGCTTCGGCCATCTTTTGGACCGTTTTGGGTCGCACCACAGTTCTCCCTCCAACGAGCTCACTTCCCGACCTACACCTCCGGAAAACGTGTCAGGGAGCATGCCAGGAGTGTGGGTTGAAGTCCTCGGAGCACGAGACCCGAAGATCGAAAGACTTGTGACCAATACGGAGCAAAGGGAAGAAACCGTCGGGGGACCGCTTTTTACCCCAGGACGAGAAAACTGAGTCCGGGGCATTCCCGCTCGCGTTTTCTTGGGACGAGCACCGGAAGTCCTCGAGCTCAGCCTGTTTCCTTCGCTGCAAGGGCATTTCCAGTGGTTTCTGACACCGGACGAGCGTTCGCCACTCGTTGGAAGCTTCGGCCATCTTTTGGACCGTTTTGGGTCGCACCACAGTTCTCCCTCCAACGAGCTCGCTTCCCGACCTATACCTCCGGAAAACGTGTCAGGGAGCATGCCAGGAGTGTGGGTTGAAGTCCTCGGAGCACGAGACCCGAAGATCGAAAGACTTATGACCAATACGGAACAAAGGGAAGAAACCGTCGGGGGACCGCTTTTTACCCCAGGACGAGAAAACTGAGTCCGGGGCATTCCCGCTCGCGTTTTCTTGGGACGAGCACCGGAAGTCCTAGAGCTCAGCCCGTTTCCTTCGCTGCAAGTGCATTTCCAGTGGTTTCTGACACCGGACGAGCGTTCGCCACTCGTTGGAAGCTTCGGCCATCTTTTGGACCGTTTTGGGTCGCACCACAGTTCTCCCTCCAACGAGCTCGCTTCCCGACCTATACCTCCGGAAAACGTGTCAGGGAGCATGCCAGGAGTGTGGGTTGAAGTCCTCGGAGCACGAGACCCGAAGATCGAAAGACTTATGACCAATACGGAGCAAAGGGAAGAAACCGTCGGGGGACCGCTTTTTACCCCAGGACGAGAAAACTGAGTCCGGGGCATTCCCGCTCGCGTTTTCTTGGGACGAGCACCGGAAGTCCTCGAGCTCAGCCCGTTTCCTTCGCTGCAAGTGCATTTCCAGTGGTTTCTGACACCGGACGAGCGTTCGCCACTCGTTGGAAGCTTCGGCCATCTTTTGGACCGTTTTGGGTCGCACCACAGTTCTCCCTCCAACGAGCTCGCTTCCCGACCTACACCTCCGGAAAACGTGTCAGGGAGCATGCCAGGAGTGTGGGTTGAAGTCCTCGGAGCACGAGACCCGAAGATCGAAAGACTTGTGACCAATACGGAGCAAAGGGAAGAAACCGTCGGGGGACCGCTTTTTACCCCAGGACGAGAAAACTGAGTCCGGGGCATTCCCGCTCGCGTTTTCTTGGGACGAGCACCGGAAGTCCTCGAGCTCAGCCCGTTTCCTTCGCTGCAAGTGCATTTCCAGTGGTTTCTGACACCGGACGAGCGTTCGCCACTCGTTGGAAGCTTCGGCCATCTTTTGGACCGTTTTGGGTCGCACCACAGTTCTCCCTCCAACGAGCTCGCTTCCCGACCTACACCTCCGGAAAACGTGTCAGGGAGCATGCCAGGAGTGTGGGTTGAAGTCCTCGGAGCACGAGACCCGAAGATCGAAAGACTTGTGACCAATACGGAGCAAAGGGAAGAAACCGTCGGGGGACCGCTTTTTACCCCAGGACGAGAAAACTGAGTCCGGGGCATTCCCGCTCGCGTTTTCTTGGGACGAGCACCGGAAGTCCTCGAGCTCAGCCTGTTTCCTTCGCTGCAAGGGCATTTCCAGTGGTTTCTGACACCGGACGAGCGTTCGCCACTCGTTGGAAGCTTCGGCCATCTTTTGGACCGTTTTGGGTCGCACCACAGTTCTCCCTCCAACGAGCTCGCTTCCCGACCTATACCTCCGGAAAACGTGTCAGGGAGCATGCCAGGAGTGTGGGTTGAAGTCCTCGGAGCACGAGACCCGAAGATCGAAAGACTTATGACCAATACGGAACAAAGGGAAGAAACCGTCGGGGGACCGCTTTTTACCCCAGGACGAGAAAACTGAGTCCGGGGCATTCCCGCTCGCGTTTTCTTGGGACGAGCACCGGAAGTCCTAGAGCTCAGCCCGTTTCCTTCGCTGCAAGTGCATTTCCAGTGGTTTCTGACACCGGACGAGCGTTCGCCACTCGTTGGAAGCTTCGGCCATCTTTTGGACCGTTTTGGGTCGCACCACAGTTCTCCCTCCAACGAGCTCGCTTCCCGACCTATACCTCCGGAAAACGTGTCAGGGAGCATGCCAGGAGTGTGGGTTGAAGTCCTCGGAGCACGAGACCCGAAGATCGAAAGACTTATGACCAATACGGAGCAAAGGGAAGAAACCGTCGGGGGACCGCTTTTTACCCCAGGACGAGAAAACTGAGTCCGGGGCATTCCCGCTCGCGTTTTCTTGGGACGAGCACCGGAAGTCCTCGAGCTCAGCCCGTTTCCTTCGCTGCAAGTGCATTTCCAGTGGTTTCTGACACCGGACGAGCGTTCGCCACTCGTTGGAAGCTTCGGCCATCTTTTGGACCGTTTTGGGTCGCACCACAGTTCTCCCTCCAACGAGCTCGCTTCCCGACCTACACCTCCGGAAAACGTGTCAGGGAGCATGCCAGGAGTGTGGGTTGAAGTCCTCGGAGCACGAGACCCGAAGATCGAAAGACTTGTGACCAATACGGAGCAAAGGGAAGAAACCGTCGGGGGACCGCTTTTTACCCCAGGACGAGAAAACTGAGTCCGGGGCATTCCCGCTCGCGTTTTCTTGGGACGAGCACCGGAAGTCCTCGAGCTCAGCCCGTTTCCTTCGCTGCAAGTGCATTTCCAGTGGTTTCTGACACCGGACGAGCGTTCGCCACTCGTTGGAAGCTTCGGCCATCTTTTGGACCGTTTTGGGTCGCACCACAGTTCTCCCTCCAACGAGCTCGCTTCCCGACCTACACCTCCGGAAAACGTGTCAGGGAGCATGCCAGGAGTGTGGGTTGAAGTCCTCGGAGCACGAGACCCGAAGATCGAAAGACTTGTGACCAATACGGAGCAAAGGGAAGAAACCGTCGGGGGACCGCTTTTTACCCCAGGACGAGAAAACTGAGTCCGGGGCATTCCCGCTCGCGTTTTCTTGGGACGAGCACCGGAAGTCCTCGAGCTCAGCCCGTTTCCTTCGCTGCAAGTGCATTTCCAGTGGTTTCTGACACCGGACGAGCGTTCGCCACTCGTTGGAAGCTTCGGCCATCTTTTGGACCGTTTTGGGTCGCACCACAGTTCTCCCTCCAACGAGCTCGCTTCCCGACCTATACCTCCGGAAAACGTGTCAGGGAGCATGCCAGGAGTGTGGGTTGAAGTCCTCGGAGCACGAGACCCGAAGATCGAAAGACTTATGACCAATACGGAGCAAAGGGAAGAAACCGTCGGGGGACCGCTTTTTACCCCAAGACGAGAAAACTGAGTCCGGGGCATTCCCGCTCGCGTTTTCTTGGGACGAGCACCGGAAGTCCTCGAGCTCAGCCCGTTTCCTTCGCTGCAAGTGCATTTCCAGTGGTTTCTGACACCGGACGAGCGTTCGCCACTCGTTGGAAGCTTCGGCCATCTTTTGGACCGTTTTGGGTCGCACCACAGTTCTCCCTCCAACGAGCTCGCTTCCCGACCTATACCTCCGGAAAACGTGTCAGGGAGCATGCCAGGAGTGTGGGTTGAAGTCCTCGGAGCACGAGACCCGAAGATCGAAAGACTTATGACCAATACGGAGCAAAGGGAAGAAACCGTCGGGGGACCGCTTTTTACCCCAGGACGAGAAAACTGAGTCCGGGGCATTCCCGCTCGCATTTTCTTTGGACGAGCACCGGAAGTCCTCGAGCTCAGCCCGTTTCCTTCGCTGCAAGTGCATTTCCAGTGATTTCTGACACCGGACGAGCGTTCGCCACTCGTTGGAAGCTTCGGCCATCTTTTGGACCGTTTTGGGTCGCACCACAGTTCTCCCTCCAACGAGCTCGCTTCTCGACCTACACCTCCGGAAAACGTGTCAGGGAGCATGCCAGAAGTGTGGGTTGAAGTCCTCGGAGCACGAGACCCGAAGATCGAAAGACTTGTGACCAATACGGAGCAAAGGGAAGAAACCGTCGGGGGACCGCTTTTTACCTCAGGACGAGAAAACTGAGTCCGGGGCATTCCCGCTCGCGTTTTCTTGGGACGAGCACCGGAAGTCCTCGAGCTCAGCCCGTTTCCTTCGCTGCAAGGGCATTTCCAATGGTTTCTGACACCGGACGAGCGTTCGCCACTCGTTGGAAGCTTCGGCCATCTTTTGGACCGTTTTGGGTCGCACCACAGTTCTCCCTCCAACGAGCTCGCTTCCCGACCTATACCTCCGGAAAACGTGTCAGGGAGCATGCAGGGAGTGTGGGTTGAAGTCCTCGGAGCACGAGACCCGAAGATCGAAAGACTTATGACCAATACAGAGGAAAGGGAAGAAACCGTCGGGGGACCGCTTTTTACCCCAGGACGAGAAAACTGAGTCCGGGGCATTCCCGCTCGCGTTTTCTTGGGACGAGCACCGGAAGTCCTCGAGCTCAGCCCGTTTCCTTCGCTGCAAGTGCATTTCCAGTGGTTTCTGACACCGGACGAGCGTTCGCCACTCGTTGGAAGCTTCGGCCATCTTTTGGACCGTTTTGGGTCGCACCACAGTTCTCCCTCCAACGAGCTCGCTTCCCGACCTATACCTCCGGAAAAAGTGTCAGGGAGCATGCCAGGAGTGTGGGTTGAAGTCCTCGGAGCACGAGACCCGAAGATCGAAAGACTTATGACCAATACGGAGCAAAGGGAAGAAACCGTCGGGAGACCGCTTTTTACCCCAGGACGAGAAAACTGAGTCCGGGGCATTCCCGCTCGCGTTTTCTTGGGACGAGCACCGGAAGTCCTCGAGCTCAGCCCGTTTCCTTCGCTGCAAGTGCATTTCCAGTGGTTTCTGACACCGGACGAGCGTTCGCCACTCGTTGGAAGCTTCGGCCATCTTTTGGACCGTTTTGGGTCGCACCACAGTTCTCCCTCCAACGAGCTCGCTTCCCGACCTATACCTCCGGAAAACGTGTCAGGGAGCATGCCATGAGTGTGGGTTGAAGTCCTCGGAGCACGAGACCCGAAGATCGAAAGACTTATGACCAATACGGAGCAAAGGGAAGAAACCGTCGGGGGACCGCTTTTTACCCCAGGACGAGAAAACTGAGTCCGGGGCATTCCCGCTCGCGTTTTCTTGGGACGAGCACCGGAAGTCCTCGAGCTCAGCCCGTTTCCTTCGCTGCAAGTGCATTTCCAGTGGTTTCTGACACCGGACGAGCGTTCGCCACTCGTTGGAAGCTTCGGCCATCTTTTGGACCGTTTTGGGTCGCACCACAGTTCTCCCTCCAACGAGCTCGCTTCCCGACCTACACCTCCGGAAAACGTGTCAGGGAGCATGCCAGGAGTGTGGGTTGAAGTCCTCGGAGCACGAGACCCGAAGATCGAAAGACTTATGACCAATACGGAACAAAGGGAAGAAACCGTCGGGGGACCGCTTTTTACCCCAGGACGAGAAAACTGAGTCCGGGGCATTCCCGCTCGCGTTTTCTTGGGACGAGCACCGGAAGTCCTCGAGCTCAGCCCGTTTCCTTCGCTGCAAGTGCATTTCCAGTGGTTTCTGACACCGGACGAGCGTTCGCCACTCGTTGGAAGCTTCGGCCATCTTTTGGACCGTTTTGGGTCGCACCACAGTTCTCCCTCCAACGAGCTCGCTTCCCGACCTACACCTCCGGAAAACGTGTCAGGGAGCATGCCAGGAGTGTGGGTTGAAGTCCTCGGAGCACGAGACCCGAAGATCGAAAGACTTATGACCAATACGGAACAAAGGGAAGAAACCGTCGGGGGACCGCTTTTTACCCCAGGACGAGAAAACTGAGTCCGGGGCATTCCCGCTCGCGTTTTCTTGGGACGAGCACCGGAAGTCCTCGAGCTCAGCCCGTTTCCTTCGCTGCAAGTGCATTTCCAGTGGTTTCTGACACCGGACGAGCGTTCGCCACTCGTTGGAAGCTTCGGCCATCTTTTGGACCGTTTTGGGTCGCACCACAGTTCTCCCTCCAACGAGCTCGCTTCCCGACCTACACCTCCGGAAAACGTATCAGGGAGCATGCCAGGAGTGTGGGTTGAAGTCCTCGGAGCACGAGACCCGAAGATCGAAAGACTTGTGACCAATACGGAGCAAAGGGAAGAAACCGTCGGGGGACCGCTTTTTACCCCAGGACGAGAAAACTGAGTCCGGGGCATTCCCGCTCGCGTTTTCTTGGGACGAGCACCGGAAGTCCTCGAGCTCAGCCCGTTTCCTTCGCTGCAAGTGCATTTCCAGTGGTTTCTGACACCGGACGAGCGTTCGCCACTCGTTGGAAGCTTCGGCCATCTTTTGGACCGTTTTGGGTCGCACCACAGTTCTCCCTCCAACGAGCTCGCTTCCCGACCTACACCTCCGGAAAACGTGTCAGGGAGCATGCCAGGAGTGTGGGTTGAAGTCCTCGGAGCACGAGACCCGAAGATCGAAAGACTTGTGACCAATACGGAGCAAAGGGAAGAAACCGTCGGGGGACCGCTTTTTACCCCAGGACGAGAAAACTGAGTCCGGGGCATTCCCGCTCGCGTTTTCTTGGGACGAGCACCGGAAGTCCTCGAGCTCAGCCGGTTTCCTTCGCTGCAAGGGCATTTCCAGTGGTTTCTGACACCGGACGAGCGTTCGCCACTCGTTGGAAGCTTCGGCCATCTTTTGGACCGTTTTGGGTCGCACCACAGTTCTCCCTCCAACGAGCTCGCTTCCCGACCTATACCTCCGGAAAACGTGTCAGGGAGCATGCCAGGAGTGTGGGTTGAAGTCCTCGGAGCACGAGACCCGAAGATCGAAAGACTTATGACCAATACGGAACAAAGGGAAGAAACCGTCGGGGGACCGCTTTTTACCCCAGGACGAGAAAACTGAGTCCGGGGCATTCCCGCTCGCGTTTTCTTGGGACGACCACCGGAAGTCCTAGAGCTCAGCCCGTTTCCTTCGCTGCAAGTGCATTTCCAGTGGTTTCTGACACCGGACGAGCGTTCGCCACTCGTTGGAAGCTTCGGCCATCTTTTGGACCGTTTTGGGTCGCACCACAGTTCTCTTTCCAACGAGCTCGCTTCCCGACCTATACCTCCGGAAAACGTGTCAGGGAGCATGCCAGGAGTGTGGGTTGAAGTCCTCGGAGCACGAGACCCGAAGATCGAAAGACTTATGACCAATACGGAGCAAAGGGAAGAAACCGTCGGGGGACCGCTTTTTACCCCAGGACGAGAAAACTGAGTCCGGGGCATTCCCGCTCGCGTTTTCTTGGGACGAGCACCGGAAGTCCTCGAGCTCAGCCCGTTTAGATTGCTGCAAGTGCATTTCCAGTGGTTTCTGACACCGGACGAGCGTTCGCCACTCGTTGGAAGCTTCGGCCATCTTTTGGACCGTTTTGGGTCGCACCACAGTTCTCCCTCCAACGATCTCGCTTCCCGACCTACACCTCCGGAAAACGTGTCAGGGAGCATGCCAGGAGTGTGGGTTGAAGTCCTCGGAGCACGAGACCCGAAGATCGAAAGACTTGTGACCAATACGGAGCAAAGGGAAGAAACCGTCGGGGGACCGCTTTTTACCCCAGGACGAGAAAACTGAGTCCGGGGCATTCCCGCTCGCGTTTTCTTGGGACGAGCACCGGAAGTCCTCGAGGTTAGCCCGTTTCCTTCGCTACAAGTGCATTTCCAGTGGTTTCTGACACCGGACGAGCGTTCGCCACTCGTTGGAAGCTTCGGCCATCTTTTGGATCGTTTTGAGTCGCACCACAGTTCTCCCTCCAACGAGCTCGCTTCCCGACCTATACCTCCGGAAAACGTGTCAGGGAGCATGCCAGGAGTGTGGGTTGAAGTCCTCGGAGCACGAGACCCGAAGATCGAAAGACTTATGACCAATACGGAGCAAAGGGAAGAAACCGTCGGGGGACCGCTTTTTACCCCAGGACGAGAAAACTGAGTCCGGGGCATTCCCGCTCGCGTTTTCTTGGGACGAGCACCAGAAGTCCTCGAGCTCAGCCTGTTTCCTTAGCTGCAAGTGCATTTCCAGTGGTTTCTGACACCGGACGAGCGTTCGCCACTCGTTGGAAGCTTCGGCCATCTTTTGGACCGTTTTGGGTCGCACCACAGTTCTCCCTCCAACGAGCTCGCTTCCCGACCTATACCTCCGGAAAACGTGTCAGGAGCATGCCAGGAGTGTGGGTTGAAGTCCTCGGAGCACGAGACCCGAAGATCGAAAGACTTATGACCAATACGGAGCAAAGGGAAGAAACCGTCGGGGGACCGCTTTTTACCCCAGGACGAGAAAACTGAGTCCGGGGCATTCCCGCTCGCGTTTTCTTGGGACGAGCACCGGAAGTCCTCGAGCTCAGCCCGTTTCCTTCGCTGCAAGTGCATTTCCAGTGGTTTCTGACACCGGACGAGCGTTCGCCACTCGTTGGAAGCTTCGGCCATCTTTTGGACCGTTTTGGGTCGCACCACAGTTCTCCCTCCAACGATCTCGCTTCCCGACCTACACCTCCGGAAAACGTGTCAGGGAGCATGTCAGGAGTGTGGGTTGAAGTCCTCGGAGCACGAGACCCGAAGATCGAAAGACTTGTGACCAATACGGAGCAAAGGGAAGAAACCGTCGGGGGACCGCTTTTTACCCCAGGACGAGAAAACTGAGTCCGGGGCATTCCCGCTCGCGTTTTCTTGGGACGAGCACCGGAAGTCCTCGAGGTCAGCCCGTTTCCTTCACTACAAGTGCATTTCCAGTGGTTTCTGACACCGGACGAGCGTTCCCCAATCGTTGGAAGCTTCGGCCATCTTTTGGACCGTTTTGAGTCGCACCACAGTTCTCCCTCCAACGAGCTCGCTTCCCGACCTATACCTCCGGAAAACGTGTCAGGGAGCATGCCAGGAGTGTGGGTTGAAGTCCTCGGAGCACGAGACCCGAAGATCGAAAGACTTATGACCAATACGGAGCAAAGGGAAGAAACCGTCGGGGGACCGCTTTTTACCCCAGGACGAGAAAACTGAGTCCGGGGCATTCCCGCTCGCGTTTTCTTGGGACGAGCACCAGAAGTCCTCGAGCTCAGCCCGTTTCCTTCGCTGCAAGTGCATTTCCAGTGGTTTCTGACACCGGACGAGCGTTCGCCACTCGTTGGAAGCTTCGACCATCTTTTGGACCGTTTTGGGTCGCACCACAGTTCTCCCTCCAACGAGCTCGCTTCCCGACCTATACCTCCGGAAAACGTGTCAGGGAGCATGCCAGGAGTGTGGGTTGAAGTCCTCGGAGCACGAGACCCGAAGATCGAAAGACTTATGACCAATACGGAGCAAAGGGAAGAAACCGTCGGGGGACCGCTTTTTACCCCAGGACGAGAAAACTGAGTCCGGGGCATTCCCGCTCGCGTTTTCTTGGGACGAGCACCGGAAGTCCTCGAGCTCAGCCCGTTTCCTTCGCTGCAAGGGCATTTCCAGTGGTTTCTGACACCGGACGAGCGTTCGCCACTCGTTGGAAGCTTCGGCCATCTTTTGGACCGTTTTGGGTCGCACCACAGTTCTCCCTCCAACGAGCTCGCTTCCCGACCTATACCTCCGGAAAACGTGTCAGGGAGCATGCCAGGAGTGTGGGTTGAAGTCCTCGGAGCACGAGACCCGAAGATCGAAAGACTTATGACCAATACGGAGCAAAGGGAAGAAACCGTCGGGGGACTGCTTTTTACCCCAGGACGAGAAAACTGAGTCCGGGGCATTCCCGCTCGCGTTTTCTTGGGACGAGCACCGGAAGTCCTCGAGCTCAGCCCGTTTCCTTCGCTGCAAGTGCATTTCCAGTGGTTTCTGACACCGGACGAGCGTTCCCCACTCGTTGGAAGCTTCGGCCATCTTTTGGACCGTTTTGGGTCGCACCACAGTTCTCCCTCCAACGAGCTCGCTTCCCGACCTATACCTCCGGAAAACGTGTCAGGGAGCATGCCAGGAGTGTGGGTTGAAGTCCTCGGAGCACGAGACCCGAAGATCGAAAGACTTATGACCAATACGGAGCAAAGGGAAGAAACCGTCGGGGGACCGCTTTTTACCCCAGGACGAGAAAACTGAGTCCGGGGCATTCCCGCTCGCGTTTTCTTGGGACGAGCACCGGAAGTCCTCGAGCTCAGCCCGTTTCCTTCGCTGCAAGTGCATTTCCAGTGGTTTCTGACACCGGACGAGCGTTCGCCACTCGTTGGAAGCTTCGGCCATCTTTTGGACCGTTTTGGGTCGCACCACAGTTCTCCCTCCAACGAGCTCGCTTCCCGACCTATACCTCCGGAAAACGTGTCAGGGAGCATGCCAGGAGTGTGGGTTGAAGTCCTCGGAGCACGAGACCCGAAGATCGAAAGACTTATGACCAATACGGAGCAAAGGGAAGAAACCGTCGGGGGACCGCTTTTTACCCCAGGACGAGAAAACTGAGTCCGGGGCATTCCCGCTCGCGTTTTCTTGGGACGAGCACCGGAAGTCCTCGAGCTCAGCCCGTTTCCTTCGCTGCAAGTGCATTTCCAGTGGTTTCTGACACCGGACGAGCGTTCCCGACTCGTTGGAAGCTTCGGCCATCTTTTGGACCGTTTTGGGTCGCACCACAGTTCTCCCTCCAACGAGCTCGCTTCCCGACCTATACCTCCGGAAAACGTGTCAGGGAGCATGCCAGGAGTGTGGGTTGAAGTCCTCGGAGCACGAGACCCGAAGATCGAAAGACTTATGACCAATACGGAGCAAAGGGAAGAAACCGTCGGGGGACCGCTTTTTACCCCAGGACGAGAAAACTGAGTCCGGGGCATTCCCGCTCGCGTTTTCTTGGGACGAGCACCGGAAGTCCTCGAGCTCAGCCCGTTTCCTTCGCTGCAAGGGCATTTCCAGTGGTTTCTGACACCGGACGAGCGTTCGCCACTCGTTGGAAGCTTTGGCCATCTTTTGGACCGTTTTGGGTCGCACCACAGTTCTCCCTCCAACGAGCTCGCTTCCCGACCTATACCTCCGGAAAACGTGTCAGGGAGCATGCCAGGAGTGTGGGTTGAAGTCCTCGGAGCACGAGACCCGAAGATCGAAAGACTTATGACCAATACGGAGCAAAGGGAAGAAACCGTCGGGGGACCGCTTTTTACCCCAGGACGAGAAAACTGAGTTCGGGGCATTCCCGCTCGCGTTTTCTTGGGACGAGCACCGGAAGTCCTCGAGCTCAGCCCGTTTCCTTTGCTGCAAGTGCATTTCCAGTGGTTTCTGACACCGGACGAGCGTTCGCCACTCGTTGGAAGCTTCGGCCATCTTTTGGACCGTTTTGGGTCGCACCACAGTTCTCCCTCCAACGAGCTCGCTTCCCGACCTATACCTCCGGAAAACGTGTCAGGGAGCATGCCAGGAGTGTGGGTTGAAGTCCTCGGAGCACGAGACCCGAAGATCGAAAGACTTATGACCAATACGGAGCAAAGGGAAGAAACCGTCGGGGGACCGCTTTTTACCCCAGGACGAGAAAACTGAGTCCGGGGCATTCCCGCTCGCGTTTTCTTGGGACGAGCACCGGAAGTCCTCGAGCTCAGCCCGTTTCCTTCGCTGCAAGTGCATTTCCAGTGGTTTCTGACACCGGACGAGCGTTCGCCACTCGTTGGAAGCTTCGGCCATCTTTTGGACCGTTTTGGGTCGCACCACAGTTCTCCCTCCAACGAGCTCGCTTCCCGACCTATACCTCCGGAAAACGTGTCAGGGAGCATGCCAGGAGTGTGGGTTGAAGTCCTCGGAGCACGAGACCCGAAGATCGAAAGACTTATGACCAATACGGAGCAAAGGGAAGAAACCGTCGGGGGACCGCTTTTTACCCCAGGACGAGAAAACTGAGTCCGGGGCATTCCCGCTCGCGTTTTCTTGGGACGAGCACCGGAAGTCCTCGAGCTCAGCCCGTTTCCTTCGCTGCAAGTGCATTTCCAGTGGTTTCTGACACCGGACGAGCGTTCCCCACTCGTTGGAAGCTTCGGCCATCTTTTGGACCGTTTTGGGTCGCACCACAGTTCTCCCTCCAACGAGCTCGCTTCCCGACCTATACCTCCGGAAAACGTGTCAGGGAGCATGCCAGGAGTGTGGGTTGAAGTCCTCGGAGCACGAGACCCGAAGATCGAAAGACTTATGACCAATACGGAGCAAAGGGAAGAAACCGTCGGGGGACCGCTTTTTACCCCAGGACGAGAAAACGGAGTCCGGGGCATTACCGCTCGCGTTTTCTTGGGACGAGCACCGGAAGTCCTCGAGCTCAGCCCGTTTCCTTCGCTGCAAGTGCATTTCCAGTGGTTTCTGACACCGGACGAGCGTTCGCCACTCGTTGGAAGCTTCGGCCATCTTTTGGACCGTTTTGGGTCGCACCACAGTTCTCCCTCCAACGAGCTCGCTTCTCGACCTATACCTCCGGAAAACGTGTCAGGGAGCATGCCAGGAGTGTGGGTTGAAGTCCTCGGAGCACGAGACCCGAAGATCGAAAGACTTATGACCAATACGGAGCAAAGGGAAGAAACCGTCGGGGGACTGCTTTTTACCCCAGGACGAGAAAACTGAGTCCGGGGCATTCCCGCTCGCGTTTTCTTGGGACGAGCACCGGAAGTCCTCGAGCTCAGCCCGTTTCCTTCGCTGCAAGTGCATTTCCAGTGGTTTCTGACACCGGACGAGCGTTCCCCACTCGTTGGAAGCTTCGGCCATCTTTTAGACCGTTTTGGGTCGCACCACAGTTCTCCCTCCAACGAGCTCGCTTCCCGACCTATACCTCCGGAAAACGTGTCAGGGAGCATGCCAGGAGTGTGGGTTGAAGTCCTCGGAGCACGAGACCCGAAGATCGAAAGACTTATGACCAATACGGAGCAAAGGGAAGAAACCGTCGGGGGACCGCTTTTTACCCCAGGACGAGAAAACTGAGTCCGGGGCATTCCCGCTCGCGTTTTCTTGGGACGAGCACCGGAAGTCCTCGAGCTCAGCCCGTTTCCTTCGCTGCAAGTGCATTTCCAGTGGTTTCTGACACCGGACGAGCGTTCGCCACTCGTTGGAAGCTTCGGCCATCTTTTGGACCGTTTTGGGTCGCACCACAGTTCTCCCTCCAACGAGCTCGCTTCCCGACCTATACCTCCGGAAAACGTGTCAGGGAGCATGCCAGGAGTGTGGGTTGAAGTCCTCGGAGCACGAGACCCGAAGATCGAAAGACTTATGACCAATACGGAGCAAAGGGAAGAAACCGTCGGGGGACCGCTTTTTACCCCAGGACGAGAAAACTGAGTCCGGGGCATTCCCGCTCGCGTTTTCTTGGGACGAGCACCGGAAGTCCTCGAGCTCAGCCCGTTTCCTTCGCTGCAAGGGCATTTCCAGTGGTTTCTGACACCGGACGAGCGTTCGCCACTCGTTGGAAGCTTTGGCCATCTTTTGGACCGTTTTGGGTCGCACCACAGTTCTCCCTCCAACGAGCTCGCTTCCCGACCTATACCTCCGGAAAACGTGTCAGGGAGCATGCCAGGAGTGTGGGTTGAAGTCCTCGGAGCACGAGACCCGAAGATCGAAAGACTTATGACCAATACGGAGCAAAGGGAAGAAACCGTCGGGGGACCGCTTTTTACCCCAGGACGAGAAAACTGAGTTCGGGGCATTCCCGCTCGCGTTTTCTTGGGACGAGCACCGGAAGTCCTCGAGCTCAGCCCGTTTCCTTTGCTGCAAGTGCATTTCCAGTGGTTTCTGACACCGGACGAGCGTTCGCCACTCGTTGGAAGCTTCGGCCATCTTTTGGACCGTTTTGGGTCGCACCACAGTTCTCCCTCCAACGAGCTCGCTTCCCGACCTATACCTCCGGAAAACGTGTCAGGGAGCATGCCAGGAGTGTGGGTTGAAGTCCTCGGAGCACGAGACCCGAAGATCGAAAGACTTATGACCAATACGGAGCAAAGGGAAGAAACCGTCGGGGGACCGCTTTTTACCCCAGGACGAGAAAACTGAGTCCGGGGCATTCCCGCTCGCGTTTTCTTGGGACGAGCACCGGAAGTCCTCGAGCTCAGCCCGTTTCCTTCGCTGCAAGTGCATTTCCAGTGGTTTCTGACACCGGACGAGCGTTCGCCACTCGTTGGAAGCTTCGGCCATCTTTTGGACCGTTTTGGGTCGCACCACAGTTCTCCCTCCAACGAGCTCGCTTCCCGACCTATACCTCCGGAAAACGTGTCAGGGAGCATGCCAGGAGTGTGGGTTGAAGTCCTCGGAGCACGAGACCCGAAGATCGAAAGACTTATGACCAATACGGAGCAAAGGGAAGAAACCGTCGGGGGACCGCTTTTTACCCCAGGACGAGAAAACTGAGTCCGGGGCATTCCCGCTCGCGTTTTCTTGGGACGAGCACCGGAAGTCCTCGAGCTCAGCCCGTTTCCTTCGCTGCAAGTGCATTTCCAGTGGTTTCTGACACCGGACGAGCGTTCCCCACTCGTTGGAAGCTTCGGCCATCTTTTGGACCGTTTTGGGTCGCACCACAGTTCTCCCTCCAACGAGCTCGCTTCCCGACCTATACCTCCGGAAAACGTGTCAGGGAGCATGCCAGGAGTGTGGGTTGAAGTCCTCGGAGCACGAGACCCGAAGATCGAAAGACTTATGACCAATACGGAGCAAAGGGAAGAAACCGTCGGGGGACCGCTTTTTACCCCAGGACGAGAAAACGGAGTCCGGGGCATTCCCGCTCGCGTTTTCTTGGGACGAGCACCGGAAGTCCTCGAGCTCAGCCCGTTTCCTTCGCTGCAAGTGCATTTCCAGTGGTTTCTGACACCGGACGAGCGTTCGCCACTCGTTGGAAGCTTCGGCCATCTTTTGGACCGTTTTGGGTCGCACCACAGTTCTCCCTCCAACGAGCTCGCTTCTCGACCTATACCTCCGGAAAACGTGTCAGGGAGCATGCCAGGAGTGTGGGTTGAAGTCCTCGGAGCACGAGACCCGAAGATCGAAAGACTTATGACCAATACGGAGCAAAGGGAAGAAACCGTCGGGGGACTGCTTTTTACCCCAGGACGAGAAAACTGAGTCCGGGGCATTCCCGCTCGCGTTTTCTTGGGACGAGCACCGGAAGTCCTCGAGCTCAGCCCGTTTCCTTCGCTGCAAGTGCATTTCCAGTGGTTTCTGACACCGGACGAGCGTTCCCCACTCGTTGGAAGCTTCGGCCATCTTTTGGACCGTTTTGGGTCGCACCACAGTTCTCCCTCCAACGAGCTCGCTTCCCGACCTATACCTCCGGAAAACGTGTCAGGGAGCATGCCAGGAGTGTGGGTTGAAGTCCTCGGAGCACGAGACCCGAAGATCGAAAGACTTATGACCAATACGGAGCAAAGGGAAGAAACCGTCGGGGGACCGCTTTTTACCCCAGGACGAGAAAACTGAGTCCGGGGCATTCCCGCTCGCGTTTTCTTGGGACGAGCACCGGAAGTCCTCGAGCTCAGCCCGTTTCCTTCGCTGCAAGTGCATTTCCAGTGGTTTCTGACACCGGACGAGCGTTCGCCACTCGTTGGAAGCTTCGGCCATCTTTTGGACCGTTTTGGGTCGCACCACAGTTCTCCCTCCAACGAGCTCGCTTCCCGACCTATACCTCCGGAAAACGTGTCAGGGAGCATGCCAGGAGTGTGGGTTGAAGTCCTCGGAGCACGAGACCCGAAGATCGAAAGACTTATGACCAATACGGAGCAAAGGGAAGAAACCGTCGGGGGACCGCTTTTTACCCCAGGACGAGAAAACTGAGTCCGGGGCATTCTCGCTCGCGTTTTCTTGGGACGAGCACCGGAAGTCCTCGAGCTCAGCCCGTTTCCTTCGCTGCAAGTGCATTTCCAGTGGTTTCTGACACCGGACGAGCGTTCGCCACTCGTTGGAAGCTTCGGCCATCTTTTGGACCGTTTTGGGTCGCACCACAGTTCTCCCTCCAACGAGCTCGCTTCCCGACCTATACCTCCGGAAAACGTGTCAGGGAGCATGCCAGGAGTGTGGGTTGAAGTCCTCGGAGCACGAGACCCGAAGATCGAAAGACTTATGACCAATACGGAGCAAAGGGAAGAAACCGTCGGGGGACCGCTTTTTACCCCAGGACGAGAAAACTAAGTCCGGGGCATTCCCGCTCGCGTTTTCTTGGGACGAGCACCGGAAGTCCTCGAGCTCAGCCCGTTTCCTTCGCTGCAAGTGCATTTCTAGTGGTTTCTGACACCGGACGAGCGTTCGCCACTCGTTGGAAGCTTCGGCCATCTTTTGGACCGTTTTGGGTCGCACCACAGTTCTCCCTCCAACGAGCTCGCTTCCCGACCTATACCTCCGGAAAACGTGTCAGGGAGCATGCCAGGAGTGTGGGTTGAAGTCCTCGGAGCACGAGACCCGAAGATCGAAAGACTTATGACCAATACGGAGCAAAGGGAAGAAACCGTCGGGGGACCGCTTTTTACCCCAGGACGAGAAAACTAAGTCCGCGGCATTCTCGCTCGCGTTTTCTTGGGACGAGCACCGGAAGTCCTCGAGCTCAGCCCGTTTCCTTCGCTGCAAGTGCATTTCCAGTGGTTTCTGACACCGGACGAGCGTTCGCCACTCGTTGGAAGCTTCGGCCATCTTTTGGACCGTTTTGGGTCGCACCACAGTTCTCCCTCCAACGAGCTCGCTTCCCGACCTATACCTCCGGAAAACGTGTCAGGGAGCATGCCAGGAGTGTGGGTTGAAGTCCTCGGAGCACGAGACCCGAAGATCGAAAGACTTATGACCAATACGGAGCAAAGGGAAGAAACCGTCGGGGGACCGCTTTTTACCCCAGGACGAGAAAACTGAGTCCGGGGCATTCCCGCTCGCGTTTTCTTGGGACGAGCACCGGAAGTCCTCGAGCTCAGCCCGTTTCCTTCGCTGCAAGTGCATTTCCAGTGGTTTCTGACACCGGACGAGCGTTCGCCACTCGTTGGAAGCTTCGGCCATCTTTTGGACCGTTTTGGGTCGCACCACAGTTCTCCCTCCAACGAGCTCGCTTCCCGACCTATACCTCCGGAAAACGTGTCAGGGAGCATGCCAGGAGTGTGGGTTGAAGTCCTCGGAGCACGAGACCCGAAGATCGAAAGACTTATGACCAATACGGAGCAAAGGGAAGAAACCGTCGGGGGACCGCTTTTTACCCCAGGACGAGAAAACTGAGTCCGGGGCATTCCCGCTCGCGTTTTCTTGGGACGAGCACCGGAAGTCCTCGAGCTCAGCCCGTTTCCTTCACTGCAAGTGCATTTCCAGTTGTTTCTGACACCGGACGAGCGTTCGCCACTCGTTGGAAGCTTCGGCCATCTTTTGGACCGTTTTGGGTCGCACCACAGTTCTCCCTCCAACGAGCTCGCTTCCCGACCTATACCTCCGGAAAACGTGTCAGGGAGCATGCCAGGAGTGTGGGTTGAAGTCCTCGGAGCACGAGACCCGAAGATCGAAAGACTTATGACCAATACGGAGCAAAGGGAAGAAACCGTCGGGGGACCGCTTTTTACCCCAGGACGAGAAAACTGAGTCCGGGGCATTCCCGCTCGCGTTTTCTTGGGACGAGCACCGGAAGTCCTCGAGCTCAGCCCGTTTCCTTCGCTGCAAGTGCATTTCCAGTGGTTTCTGACACCGGACGAGCGTTCGCCACTCGTTGGAAGCTTCGGCCATCTTTTGGACCGTTTTGGGTCGCACCACAGTTCTCCCTCCAACGAGCTCGCTTCCCGACCTATACCTCCGGAAAACGTGTCAGGGAGCATGCCAGGAGTGTGGGTTGAAGTCCTCGGAGCACGAGACCCGAAGATCGAAAGACTTATGACCAATACGGAGCAAAGGGAAGAAACCGTCGGGGGACCGCTTTTTACCCCAGGACGAGAAAACTGAGTCCGGGGCATTCCCGCTCGCGTTTTCTTGGGACGAGCACCGGAAGTCCTCGAGCTCAGCCCGTTTCCTTCGCTGCAAGTGCATTTCCAGTGGTTTCTGACACCGGACGAGCGTTCGCCACTCGTTGGAAGCTTCGGCCATCTTTTGGACCGTTTTGGGTCGCACCACAGTTCTCCCTCCAACGAGCTCGCTTCCCGACCTATACCTCCGGAAAACGTGTCAGGGAGCATGCCAGGAGTGTGGGTTGAAGTCCTCGGAGCACGAGACCCGAAGATCGAAAGACTTATGACCAATACGGAGCAAAGGGAAGAAACCGTCGGGGGACCGCTTTTTACCCCAGGACGAGAAAACTGAGTCCGGGGCATTCCCGCTCGCGTTTTCTTGGGACGAGCACCGGAAGTCCTCGAGCTCAGCCCGTTTCCTTCGCTGCAAGTGCATTTCCAGTGGTTTCTGACACCGGACGAGCGTTCGCCACTCGTTGGAAGCTTCGGCCATCTTTTGGACCGTTTTGGGTCGCACCACAGTTCTCCCTCCAACGAGCTCGCTTCCCGACCTATACCTCCGGAAAACGTGTCAGGGAGCATGCCAGGAGTGTGGGTTGAAGTCCTCGGAGCACGAGACCCGAAGATCGAAAGACTTATGACCAATACGGAGCAAAGGGAAGAAACCGTCGGGGGACCGCTTTTTACCCCAGGACGAGAAAACTGAGTCCGGGGCATTCCCGCTCGCGTTTTCTTGGGACGAGCACCGGAAGTCCTCGAGCTCAGCCCGTTTCCTTCGCTGCAAGTGCATTTCCAGTGGTTTCTGACACCGGACGAGCGTTCGCCACTCGTTGGAAGCTTCGGCCATCTTTTGGACCGTTTTGGGTCGCACCACAGTTCTCCCTCCAACGAGCTCGCTTCCCGACCTATACCTCCGGAAAACGTGTCAGGGAGCATGCCAGGAGTGTGGGTTGAAGTCCTCGGAGCACGAGACCCGAAGATCGAAAGACTTATGACCAATACGGAGCAAAGGGAAGAAACCGTCGGGGGACCGCTTTTTACCCCAGGACGAGAAAACTGAGTCCGGGGCATTCCCGCTCGCGTTTTCTTGGGACGAGCACCGGAAGTCCTCGAGCTCAGCCCGTTTCCTTCGCTGCAAGTGCATTTCCAGTGGTTTCTGACACCGGACGAGCGTTCGCCACTCGTTGGAAGCTTCGGCCATCTTTTGGACCGTTTTGGGTCGCACCACAGTTCTCCCTCCAACGAGCTCGCTTCCCGACCTATACCTCCGGAAAACGTGTCAGGGAGCATGCCAGGAGTGTGGGTTGAAGTCCTCGGAGCACGAGACCCGAAGATCGAAAGACTTATGACCAATACGGAGCAAAGGGAAGAAACCGTCGGGGGACCGCTTTTTACCCCAGGACGAGAAAACTGAGTCCGGGGCATTCCCGCTCGCGTTTTCTTGGGACGAGCACCGGAAGTCCTCGAGCTCAGCCCGTTTCCTTCGCTGCAAGTGCATTTCCAGTGGTTTCTGACACCGGACGAGCGTTCGCCACTCGTTGGAAGCTTCGGCCATCTTTTGGACCGTTTTGGGTCGCACCACAGTTCTCCCTCCAACGAGCTCGCTTCCCGACCTATACCTCCGGAAAACGTGTCAGGGAGCATGCCAGGAGTGTGGGTTGAAGTCCTCGGAGCACGAGACCCGAAGATCGAAAGACTTATGACCAATACGGAGCAAAGGGAAGAAACCGTCGGGGGACCGCTTTTTACCCCAGGACGAGAAAACTGAGTCCGGGGCATTCCCGCTCGCGTTTTCTTGGGACGAGCACCGGAAGTCCTCGAGCTCAGCCCGTTTCCTTCGCTGCAAGTGCATTTCCAGTGGTTTCTGACACCGGACGAGCGTTCGCCACTCGTTGGAAGCTTCGGCCATCTTTTGGACCGTTTTGGGTCGCACCACAGTTCTCCCTCCAACGAGCTCGCTTCCCGACCTATACCTCCGGAAAACGTGTCAGGGAGCATGCCAGGAGTGTGGGTTGAAGTCCTCGGAGCACGAGACCCGAAGATCGAAAGACTTATGACCAATACGGAGCAAAGGGAAGAAACCGTCGGGGGACCGCTTTTTACCCCAGGACGAGAAAACTGAGTCTGGGGCATTCCCGCTCGCGTTTTCTTGGGACGAGCACCGGAAGTCCTCGAGCTCAGCCCGTTTCCTTCGCTGCAAGTGCATTTCCAGTGGTTTCTGACACCGGACGAGCGTTCGCCACTCGTTGGAAGCTTCGGCCATCTTTTGGACCGTTTTGGGTCGCACCACAGTTCTCCCTCCAACGAGCTCGCTTCCCGACCTATACCTCCGGAAAACGTGTCAGGGAGCATGCCAGGAGTGTGGGTTGAAGTCCTCGGAGCACGAGACCCGAAGATCGAAAGACTTATGACCAATACGGAGCAAAGGGAAGAAACCGTCGGGGGACCGCTTTTTACCCCAGGACGAGAAAACTGAGTCCGGGGCATTCCCGCTCGCGTTTTCTTGGGACGAGCACCGGAAGTCCTCGAGCTCAGCCCGTTTCCTTCGCTGCAAGTGCATTTCCAGTGGTTTCTGACACCGGACGAGCGTTCGCCACTCGTTGGAAGCTTCGGCCATCTTTTGGACCGTTTTGGGTCGCACCACAGTTCTCCCTCCAACGAGCTCGCTT